>NW_027227020.1:0-41931 GCF_037783145.1 Equus przewalskii
ACTCCAGAATCATCTGCCGGACATGCCGGAACCAGCTCTCAGACACACCGGAACCACGTGCCGGAGACGCCGGAAGCACCTGCCTAGCATGCCGGAGCCACTTGCTCGACTCGCGAGACCACCTGCCGGACACGCCAAAATCACCTGCCGGGTATGCCAGAACCACTTCGGGGACAAGCCGGAATCACGTGAGGGGCATGCCGGCACAGCCTCTCAGACTGAACCTCGTGCCGGACACCACAGAACCACCTGCCGGACAGACCGGAACCACCTGCCGGACACGCCGGAACCACCGGCTCAACCCGCCGGAACGACCGCTGGACATGCAAAATCACCTGCCGGCTACGCCGGAAACACTTGGCGAACACTCCGGAATCACCTGCCGGGCATGCCGGAACCACCTCTCAGATATGCCAGAACCACGTGCCAATGACCCCGGACACCCTGCCGAGCACGCCGGAACCACCTGCTCGACTCGCCAGAACCACCTGCCGGACACGCAAAAATCACCTGCCGGCTACGCCACAACCAGTTGGGGAACACTTCGGAATCACCTGCCGGGCTTGCTGGAACCACCTGCCGGTCATGCCAAAATGACCTGCCAACTACGCCAGTACCACTGGGCGGACACTGTGGAAACACCTGTCGGGCCGGCCGGAACCACATCTCAGACGTGCCAGATCCATGTGCATGAGATGCTGGAACCACACCCCGAACAGACGGAAAACACCTGCCAGACCCGTCTGAACAGACCTGCCGAGCACGCCGGATCACCTGCTCGACTCGCCGGAACCACCTACCTGACATGCCCAAATCACCAGCCGGGTATGCCAGAACCACTTGGCGGACACTCCGGAATCATCTGCCGGACACGCCGGAACCAGCTCTCAGACACACCACAACCACGTGCCGGAGACGCCGGAAGCACCTGCTCGACTCGCCGGAACCACCTACCTGACATGCCCAAATCACCAGCCGGGTACGCCAGAACGATCTGGCGGACACTCCGAAACCACCTGTCGCGCATGCCGGAACCACCTCTCAGACGTGCCGCAAGCACGTGCTGCACACGCCGGAATCACCTACCGGACAGACCGGAACCACCTGCCGAGCACGCCGGAGCCACCTGTTCGACTCACTGGAAACACCTGCCGGACAGGCCAAATATCCACTGCTGGCTATGCCAGAACCACCTGGGGGACGGTCCGGAATCACCTGCCAGCCATGGCGGAACCACCTCTCAGACGTACCGGAACCACCTGCCGGAGAAGCTGGAAACACGTCCTGGACAGTCTGGAACCACCTGCCGGCCAAGCCTGAACCACCTGCCAAGCACAACGGAACAACCTGCCAGACACGCCAAAATCACCTGCGTGTTATGCCAGAACCACTTGGAGGACTCTCTGGGATGACCTGCCGGGCATGCCGGAACCACCTCTCAGACGTGCCAGAACCATGTGGCGGACAGTCCGGAATCACCTGTTGGGCATGCGCAACCACCTCTGAGACGTACCAGAACCACATGCCGTGCAGGCTGGAACCACCTACCGGACAGACCGGAATCACCTTTCGGGCATGCCGGAACCACCTGTCAGATGTGCCAGAAACACGTGCCGGAGACGCCGGAAGCACCTGCCAAGCACGTTGGAACCACCTGCTCAACTCGCCTGAACCACCTGCCGGACATGCCAAAATCACCTGCCGACTATGCCAGAACCACTTGGCGAACACTCCGGAATCACTTGCCGGGCATGCAGGAACCACCTCTCAGACATGCCAGAACCCCGTGCCAATGACCCCGGAAGCACCAGCCGAGCACGCCGGAACCACCTGCTCGACTCGCCAGAACCACCTGCCGATCACGCAAAAATCACCTGCCGGCTACGCCACAACCAGTTGGTGAACACTTTGGAATCACCTGCCAGGCTTGCTGGAACCACCTGCCAGTCATGCCAAAATCACCTGCCAACTACGCCAGAACCACTTGGCGGACACTGTGGAAACACCTGTCGGGCCGGCCGGAACCACATCTCAGACGTGCCAGATCCATGTGCATGAGATGCTGGAAACACACCCCGAACAGACGGAAAACACCTGCCAGACCCGTCTGAACAACCTGCCGAGCACGCCGGAGCCACCTGCTCGACTCGCCGGAACCACCTACCTGACATGACCAAATCACCAGCCGGGTATGCCAGAAACACTTGGCGGACACTCCGGAATCATCTGCCGGACATGCCGGAACCAGCTCTCAGACACATCAGAACCACGTGCCGGAGACGCCGGAAGCACCTGCGGAGCATGCCGGAGCCACCTGCTCGACTCGCCAGAAACACCTGACGGACACGCCAAAATCACCTGCCGGGTACGCCAGAACCACCTGGCGGACACTCCGAAATCACCTGTCGCGCATGCCGGAACCACCTCTCAGACGTGCCGGAAGCACGTGCTGCACACGCCGGAATCACCTACCGGACAGACCGGAACCACCTGCCGAGCACGCCGGAGCCACCTGCTCGACTCGCCGGAACCACCTACCTGACATGCCCAAATCACCAGCCGGGTATGCCAGAAGCACTTGGCGGACACTCCGGAATCATCTGCCGGACATGCCGGAACCAGCTCTCAGACACACCAGAACCACGTGCCGGAGATGCCGGAAGCACCTGCCGAGCATGCCGGAGCCACCTGCTCGACTCGCCAGAAACACCTGCCGGATACGCCAAAATCACCTGCCGGGTATGCCAGAACCACCTGGCGGACACTATGGAATCACCTGCCGCGCATGCCGGAACCACCTCTCAGACGTGCCGGAAGCACGTGCCAGACACGCCGGAAACACCTACCGGACAGACCGGAACCACCTGCCAAGAACGCCGGAGCCACCTGTTCGACTCGCTGGAACCACCTGCCGGACAGGCCAATATCAACTGCTGGCTATGCCAGAACCACCTGGGGGACAGTCCGGGATCACCTGCCAGCCATGGCGGAACCACCTCTCAGACGTACCAGAACCACCTGCTGGAGAAGCTGGAAACACGTCCTGGAGAGTCTGGAACCACCTGCCGGCCAAGCCTGAACCACCTGCCAAGCACAACGGAACAACCTGCCAGACACGCCAAAATCACCTGCGTGTTATGCCAGAACCACTTGGAGGACTCTCTGGGATGACCTGCCGGGCATGCCGGAACCACCTCTCAGACGTGCCAGAACCATGTGGCGGACAGTCCGGAATCACCTGTTGGGCATGCGCAACCACCTCTGAGACGTACCAGAACCACATGCCGTGCAGCCTGGAACCACCTACCGGACAGATCGGAATCACCCTTCGGGCATGCCGGAACCACCTGTCAGATGTGCCACAAACACGTGCCGGAGACGCCAGAAGCACCTGCCAAGCACGTTGCAACCACCTGGCGGACAGACCGGAATCAACTTCTGGGCATGCCGGAACCACCAGTCAGATGTGCCAGAAACACGTGCCGGAGACGCCGGAAGCACCTGCCGAGCACGTCGCAACCACCTGCTCAACTCGCCTGAACCACCTGCCGGACACGCCAAAATCACCTGCCCGCTACACCAGCACCACTTCGGGGACAAGCCGGAATCACGTGAGGGGCATGCCGGCACAGCCTCTCAGACTGAACCTCGTGCCGGACACCACAGAACCACCTGCCGGACAGACCGGAACCACCTGCCGGACACGCCGGAAACACCGGCTCGACCCGCCGGAACGACCACTGGACGTGCAAAATCACCTGCCGGCTACGCCGGAAACACTTGGCGAACACTCCGGAATCACCTGCCGGGCATGCCGGAACCACCTCTCAGATATGCCAGAACCACGTGCCAATGACCCCGGAAGCACCTGCCGAGCACGCCGGAACCAACTGCTCGAATCGCCAGAACCACCTGCCGGACACGCAGAAATCACCTGCCGGCTACGCCACAACCAGTTGGGGAACACTTCGGAATCACCTGCCGGGCTTGCTGGAACCACCTGCCGGTCATGCCAAAATCACCTGCCAACTACGCCAGTACCACTTGGCGGACACTGTGGAAACACCTGTCGGGCCGGCCGGAACCACATCTCAGACGTGCCAGAACCATGTGCATGAGATGCTGGAACCACACCCCGAACAGACGGAAAACACCTGCCAGACCCGTCTGAACAACCTGCCGAGCACGCCGGAGCCACCTGCTCGACTCGCCGGAACCACCTACCTGACATGCCCAAATCACCAGCCGGGTATGCCAGAACCACTTGGCGGACACTCCGGAATCATCTGCCGGACACGCCGGAACCAGCTCTCAGACACACCAGAACCACGTGCCGGAGACGCCGGAAGCACCTGCCGAGCATGCCGGAGCCACCTGCTCGACTCCCCAGAAACATCTGCCGGACACGCCAAAATCACCTACCAGGTACGCCAGAACCACCTGGCGGACACTCCGAAATCAACTGTCGCGCATGCCGGAACCACCTCTGAAACGTGCCGGAAGCACGTGCCGGACAGGCCGGAATCACCTACCGGACAGACCGGAACCACCTGCCGAGCACGCCGGAGCCACCTGTTCGACTCGCTGGAACCACCTGCCGGACAGGCCAATATCAACTGCTGGCTATGCCAGAACCACCTGGGGGACGGTCCGGAATCACCTGCCAGCCATGGCGGAACCACCTCTCAGATGTACCAGAACCACCTGCCGGAGAAGCTGGAAACACGTCCTGGAGAGTCTGGAACCACCTGCCGGCCAAGCCTGAACCACCTGCCAAGCACAACGGAACAACCTGCCAGACACGCCAAAATAACCTGCGTGTTATGCCAGAACCACTTGGAGGACTCTCTGGGATGACCTGCCGGGCATGCCAGAACCACCTCTGAGACGGCCCAGAACCATGTGGCGGACAGTCCGGAATCACCTGTTCGGCATGCGCAACCACCTCTGAGACGTACCAGAACCACATGCCGTGCAGGCTGGAACCACCTACCGGACAGACCGGAATCACCTTTCGGGCATGCCGGAACCACCTGTCAGATGTGCCAGAAACACGTGCCGGAGACGCCGGAAGCACCTGCCAAGCACGTTGGAACCACCTGCTCAACTCGCCTGAACCACCTGCCGGACATGCCAAAATCACCTGCCGACTACGCCAGAACCGCTTGGCGGACACTGCGGAAACACCTGTCGGGCCGGCCGGAACCACATCTCAGACATGCCAGAAACGTGTTCATGAGATGCTGGAACCACAGCCCGAACAGACGGATACCACCTGCCAGAACCTCCTGAACCACCTGCTGAGCACGCCGGAACCACCTGCTCGACTCACCGGTACCACCTCCCTGACACACCAAAATCACCTGCTGGGTATGCCAGAACCACTTGGCGGACACTCCGGAATCATCTGCCGGACATGCCGGAACCAGCTCTCAGACACACCAGAATCAAGTGCCGGAGACGCCGGAAGCACCTGCCGAGCATGCCGGAGGCACCTGCTCGACTCGCCAGAAACACCTGCCGGACATGCCAAAATCACCTGCCGGGTATGCCAGAACCACCTGGCATACACTACGGAATCACCTGCCGCGCATGCCGGAACCACCTCTCAGACGTGCCGGAAGCACGTGCCAGACACGCCAGAAACACCTACCGGACAGACCGGAACCACCTGCCGAGCACGCTGGAGCCACCTGTTCGACTCGCTGGAAAAACCTTCCGGACAGGCCAATATCAACTGCTGGCTATGCCAGAACCACCTGGGGGACGGTCCGGGATCACCTGCCAGCCATGGCGGAACCACCTCTCAGACGTAGCAGAACCACCTGCCGGAGAAGCTGGAAACACGTCCTGGACAGACTGGAACCACGTGACGGCCATGCCTGAACCACCTGCCGAGCACGGTGGAACCACCTGCCGGACACGCCAAAATCACCTGCGTGTTATGCCAGAACCACTTGGAGGACTCTCTGGGATGACCTGCCGGGCATGCCGGAACCACCTCTCAGACGTGCCAGAACCATGTGGCGGACAGTCCGGAATCACCTGTTGGGCATGCGCAACCACCTCTGAGACGTACCAGAACCACATGCCGTGCAGCCTGGAACCACCAACCGGACAGATCGGAATCACCCTTCGGGCATGCCGGAACCACCTGTCAGATGTGCCACAAACACGTGCCGGAGACGCCAGAAGCACCTGCCAAGCACGTTGCAACCACCTGCCGGACAGACCGGAATCAACTTCTGGGCATGCCGGAACCACCAGTCAGATGTGCCAGAAACACGTGCCGGAGACGCCGGAAGCACCTGCCGAGCACGTCGCAACCACCTGCTCAACTCGCCTGAACCACCTGCCGGACACGCCAAAATCACCTGCCCGCTACACCAGCACCACTTCGGGGACAAGCTGGAATCACGTGAGGGGCATGCCGGCACAGCCTCTCAGACTGAACCTCGTGCCGGACACCACAGAACCACCTGCCGGACAGACCGGAACCACCTGCCGGACACGCCGGAACCACCGGCTCGACCCGCCGGAACGACCACTGGACGTGCAAAATCACCTGCCGGCTACGCCGGAAACACTTGGCGAACACTCCGGAATCACCTGCCGGGCATGCCGGAACCACCTCTCAGATATGCCAGAACCACGTGTCAATGACCCCGGAAGCACCTTCCGAACACGCCGGAACGAACTGCTCGAATCGCCAGAACCACCTGCCGGACACGCAGAAATCACCTGCCGGCTACGCCACAACCAGTTGGGGAACACTTAGGAATCACCTGCCGGGCTTGCTGGAACCACCTGCCGGTCATGCCAAAATCACCTGCCAACTACGCCAGTACCACTTGGCGGACACTGTGGAAACACCTGTCGGGCCGGCCGGAACCACATCTCAGACGTGCCAGAACCATGTGCATGAGATGCTGGAACCACACCCCGAACAGACGGAAAACACCTGCCAGACCCGTCTGAACAACCTGCCGAGCACGCCGGAGACACCTGCTCGACTCACCGGAACCACCTACCTGACATGCAAAAATCACCAGCCGGGTATGCCAGAACCACTTGGCGGACACTCCGGAATCATCTGCCGGACACGCCGGAACCAGCTCTCAGACACACCAGAACCACGTGCCGGAGACGCCGGAAGCACCTGCCGAGCATGCCGGAGCCACCTGCTCGACTCCCCAGAAACATCTGCCGGACACGCCAAAATCACCTACCAGGTACGCCAGAACCACCTGGCGGACACTCCGAAATCAACTGTCGCGCATGCCGGAACCACCTCTGAAACGTGCCGGAAGCACGTGCCGGACAGGCCGGAATCACCTACCGGACAGACCGGAACCACCTGCCGAGCACGCCGGAGCCACCTGTTCGACTCGCTGGAACCACCTGCCGGACAGGCCAATATCAACTGCTGGCTATGCCAGAACCACCTGGGGGACGGTCCGGAATCACCTGCCAGCCATGGCGGAACCACCTCTCAGACGCACCAGAACCACCTGCCGGAGAAGCTGGAAACATGTCCTGGACAGTCTGGAACCACCTGCCGGCCAAGCCTGAACCACCTGCCAAGCACAACGGAATAACCTGCCGGACACGCCAAAATCACCTGCGTGTTATGCCAGAACCACTTGGAGGACTCTCTGGGATGACCTGCCGGGCATGCCGGAACCACCTCTCAGACGTGCCAGAACCATGTGGCGGACAGTCCGGAATCACCTGTTGGGCATGCGCAACCACCTCTGAGACGTACCAGAACCACATGCCGTGCAGGCTGGAACCACCTACCGGACAGACCGGAATCACCTTTCGGGCATGCCGGAACCACCTGTCAGATGTGCCAGAAACACGTGCCGGAGACGCCGGAAGCACCTGCCAAGCACGTTGGAACCACCTGCTCAACTCGCCTGAACCACCTGCCGGACATGCCAAAATCACCTGCCGACTATGCCAGAACCACTTGGCGAACACTCCGGAATCACTTGCCGGGCATGCAGGAACCACCTCTCAGACATGCCAGAACCCCGTGCCAATGACCCCGGAAGCACCAGCCGAGCACGCCGGAACCACCTGCTCGACTCGCCAGAACCACCTGCCGATCACGCAAAAATCACCTGCCGGCTACGCCACAACCAGTTGGTGAACACTTTGGAATCACCTGCCGGGCTTGCTGGAACCACCTGCCAGTCATGCCAAAATCACCTGCCAACTACGCCAGAACCGCTTGGCGGACACTGCGGAAACACCTGTCGGGCCGGCTGGAACCACATCTCAGACGTGCCAGAAACGTGTTCATGAGATCCTGGAACCACACCCCGAACAGACGGATACCACCTGCCAGAACCGCCTGAACCACCTGCTGAGCACGCCGGAACCACCTGCTCGACTCACCGGTACCACCTCCCTGACACGCCAAAATCACCTGCTGGGTATGCCAGAACCACTTGGCGGACACTCCGGAATCATCTGCCGGACATGCCGGAACCAGCTCTCAGACACACCAGAACCAAGTGCCGGAGATGCCGGAAGCACCTGCCGAGCATGCCGGAGCCACCTGCTCGACTCGCCAGAAACACCTGCCGGACACGCCAAAATCACCTGCCGGGTATGCCAGAACCACTTCGGGGACAAGCCGGAATCACGTGAGGGGCATGCCGGCACAGCCTCTCAGACTGAACCTCGTGCCGGACACCACAGAACCACCTGCCGGACAGACCGGAACCACCTGCCGGACACGCCGGAACCACCGGCTCGACCCGCCGGAACGACCGCTGGACATGCAAAATCACCTGCCGGCTACGCCGGAAACACTTGGCGAACACTCCGGAATCACCTGCCGGGCATGCCGGAACCACCTCTCAGATATGCCAGAACCACGTGCCAATGACCCCGGAAGCACCTGCCGAGCACGCCGGAACCACCTGCTCGACTCGCCAGAACCACCTGCCGGACACGCAAAAATCACCTGCCGGCTACGCCACAACCAGTTGGGGAACACTTCGGAATCACCTGCCGGGCTTGCTGGAACCACCTGCCGGTCATGCCAAAATGACCTGCCAACTACGCCAGTACCACTGGGCGGACACTGTGGAAACACCTGTCGGGCCGGCCGGAACCACATCTCAGACGTGCCAGATCCATGTGCATGAGATGCTGGAACCACACCCCGAACAGACGGAAAACACCTGCCAGACCCGTCTGAACAACCTGCCGAGCACGCCGGATCACCTGCTCGACTCGCCGGAACCACCTACCTGACATGCCCAAATCACCAGCCGGGTATGCCAGAACCACTTGGCGGACACTCCGGAATCATCTGCCGGACATGCCGGAACCAGCTCTCAGACACACCACAACCACGTGCCGGAGACGCCGGAAGCACCTGCTCGACTCGCCGGAACCACCTACCTGACATGCCCAAATCACCAGCCGGGTACGCCAGAACCACCTGGCGGACACTCCGAAACCACCTGTCGCGCATGCCGGAACCACCTCTCAGACGTGCCGGAAGCACGTGCTGCACACGCCGGAATCACCTACCGGACAGACCGGAACCACCTGCCGAGCACGCCGGAGCCACCTGTTCGACTCACTGGAAACACCTGCCGGACAGGCCAATATCAACTGCTGGCTATGCCAGAACCACCTGGGGGACGGTCCGGAATCACCTGCCAGCCATGGCGGAACCACCTCTCAGACGTACCGGAACCACCTGCCGGAGAAGCTGGAAACACGTCCTGGACAGTCTGGAACCACCTGCCGGCCAAGCCTGAACCACCTGCCAAGCACAACGGAACAACCTGCCAGACACGCCAAAATCACCTGCGTGTTATGCCAGAACCACTTGGAGGACTCTCTGGGATGACCTGCCGGGCATGCCGGAACCACCTCTCAGACGTGCCAGAACCATGTGGCGGACAGTCCGGAATCACCTGTTGGGCATGCGCAACCACCTCTGAGACGTACCAGAACCACATGCCGTGCAGGCTGGAACCACCTACCGGACAGACCGGAATCACCTTTCGGGCATGCCGGAACCACCTGTCAGATGTGCCAGAAACACGTGCCGGAGACGCCGGAAGCACCTGCCAAGCACGTTGGAACCACCTGCTCAACTCGCCTGAACCACCTGCCGGACATGCCAAAATCACCTGCCGACTATGCCAGAACCACTTGGCGAACACTCCGGAATCACTTGCCGGGCATGCAGGAACCACCTCTCAGACATGCCAGAACCCCGTGCCAATGACCCCAGAAGCACCAGCCGAGCACGCCGGAACCACCTGCTCGACTCGCCAGAACCACCTGCCGATCACGCAAAAATCACCTGCCGGCTACGCCACAACCAGTTGGTGAACACTTTGGAATCACCTGCCAGGCTTGCTGGAACCACCTGCCAGTCATGCCAAAATCACCTGCCAACTACGCCAGAACCACTTGGCGGACACTGTGGAAACACCTGTCGGGCCGGCCGGAACCACATCTCAGACGTGCCAGATCCATGTGCATGAGATGCTGGAAACACACCCCGAACAGACGGAAAACACCTGCCAGACCCGTCTGAACAACCTGCCGAGCACGCCGGAGCCACCTGCTCGACTCGCCGGAACCACCTACCTGACATGCCCAAATCACCAGCCGGGTATGCCAGAAACACTTGGCGGACACTCCGGAATCATCTGCCGGACATGCCGGAACCAGCTCTCAGACACATCAGAACCACGTGCCGGAGACGCCGGAAGCACCTGCGGAGCATGCCGGAGCCACCTGCTCGACTCGCCAGAAACACCTGACGGACACGCCAAAATCACCTGCCGGGTACGCCAGAACCACCTGGCGGACACTCCGAAATCACCTGTCGCGCATGCCGGAACCACCTCTCAGACGTGCCGGAAGCACGTGCTGCACACGCCGGAATCACCTACCGGACAGACCGGAACCACCTGCCGAGCACGCCGGAGCCACCTGTTCGACTCGCTGGAACCACCTGCCGGACAGGCCAATATGAAATGCTGGCTATGCCAGAACCACCTGGGGGACGGTCCGGAATCAGCTGCCAGCCATGGCGGAACCACCTCTCAGACGCACCAGAACCACCTGCCGGAGAAGCTGGAAACATGTCCTGGACAGTCTGGAACCACCTGCCGGCCAAGCCTGAACCACCTGCCAAGCACAACGGAATAACCTGCCGGACACGCCAAAATCACCTGCGTGTTATGCCAGAACCACTTGGAGGACTCTCTGGGATGACCTGCCGGGCATGCCGGAACCACCTCTCAGACGTGCCAGAACCATGTGGCGGACAGTCCGGAATCACCTGTTGGGCATGCGCAACCACCTCTGAGACGTACCAGAACCACATGCCGTGCAGGCTGGAACCACCTACCGGACAGACCGGAATCACCTTTCGGGCATGCCGGAACCACCTGTCAGATGTGCCAGAAACACGTGCCGGAGACGCCGGAAGCACCTGCCAAGCACGTTGGAACCACCTGCTCAACTCGCCTGAACCACCTGCCGGACATGCCAAAATCACCTGCCGACTATGCCACAACCACTTGGCGAACACTCCGGAATCACTTGCCGGGCATGCAGGAACCACCTCTCAGACATGACAGAACCCCGTGCCAATGACCCCGGAAGCACCAGCCGAGCACGCCGGAACCACCTGCTCGACTCGCCAGAACCACCTGCCGATCACGCAAAAATCACCTGCCGGCTACGCCACAACCAGTTGGTGAACACTTTGGAATCACCTGCCAGGCTTGCTGGAACCACCTGCCAGTCATGCCAAAATCACCTGCCAACTACGCCAGAACCGCTTGGCGGACACTGCGGCAACACCTGTCGGGCCGGCTGGAACCACATCTCAGACGTGCCAGAAACGTGTTCATGAGATGCTGGAACCACACCCCGAACAGACGGATACCACCTGCCAGAACCGCCTGAACCACCTGCTGAGCAGGCCGGAACCACCTGCTCGACTCACCGGTACCACCTCCCTGACACGCCAAAATCACCTGCTGGGTATGCCAGAACCACTTGGCGGACACTCCGGAATCATCTGCCGGACATGCCGGAACCAGCTCTCAGACACACCAGAACCAAGTGCCGGAGACGCCGGAAGCACCTGCCGAGCATGCCGGAGCCACCTGCTCGACTCGCCAGAAACACCTGCCGGACACGCCAAAATCACCTGCCGGGTATGCCAGAACCACCTGGCGGACACTACGGAATCACCTGCCGCGCATGCCGGAAGCACCTCTCAGACGTGCCGGAAGCACATGCCAGACACGCCGGAATCACCTACCGGACAGACCGGAACCACCTGCCAAGAACGCCGGAGCCACCTGTTCGACTCGCTGGAACCACCTGACGGACAGGCCAATATCATCTGCTGGCTATGCCAGAACCACCTGAGGGACAGTCCGGGATCACCTGCCAGCCATGGCGGAACCACCTCTCAGACGTACCAGAACCACCTGCCGGAGAAGCTGGAAACACGTCCTGGACAGACTGGAACCACGTGACGGCCATGCCTGAACCACCTGCCGAGCACGGCGGAACCACCTGCCGGACACGCCAAAATCACCTGCGGGCTACGCCAGAACCACTTGGACGACTCTCCGAAATGACCTGCCGGGCATGTTGGAACCACCTCTCAGACGTGCCAGAAGCACGTGGCGGACAGTCCGGAATCACCTGTTGGGCATACGCAACCACCTCTGACACGTACCAGAACCACGTGCCGCGCACGCCGGAAACACCTACTGGACAGACCGGAATCACCTTTCGGGCATGCCGGAACCACCAGTCAGATGTGCCAGAAACACGTGCCGGAGACGCCGGAAGCACCTGCCGAGCACGTCGCAACCACCTGCTCAACTCGCCTGAACCACCTGCCGGACACTCCAAAATCACCTGCCCGCTACACCAGCACCACTTCGGGGACAAGCCGGAATCACGTGAGGGGCATGCCGGCACAGCCTCTCAGACTGAACCTCGTGCCGGACACCACAGAACCACCTGCCGGACAGACCGGAACCACCTGCCGGACACGCCGGAACCACCGGCTCGACCCGCCGGAACGACCGCTGGACATGCAAAATCACCTGCCGGCTACGCCGGAAACACTTGGCGAACACTCCGGAATCACCTGCCGGGCATGCCGGAACCACCTCTCAGATATGCCAGAACCACGTGCCAATGACCCCGGAAGCACCTGCCGAGCACGCCGGAACCACCTGCTCGACTCGCCAGAACCACCTGCCGGACACGCAAAAATCACCTGCCGGCTACGCCACAACCAGTTGGGGAACACTTCGGAATCACCTGCCGGGCTTGCTGGAACCACCTGCCGGTCATGCCAAAATCACCTGCCAACTACGCCAGTACCACTTGGCGGACACTGTGGAAACACCTGTCGGGCCGGCCGGAACCACATCTCAGACGTGCCAGAACCATGTGCATGAGATGCTGGAACCACACCCCGAACAGACGGAAAACACCTGCCAGACGCGTCTGAACAACCTGCCGAGCACGCCGGAGCCACCTACCTGACATGCCCAAATCACCAGCCGGGTATGCCAGAACCACTTGGCGGACACTCCGGAATCATCTGCCGGACATGCCGGAACCAGCTCTCAGACACACCAGAACCACGTGCCGGAGACGCCGGAAGCACCTGCTGAGCATGCCGGAGCCACCTGCTCAACTCGCCAGAAACACCTGTCGGACACGCCAAAATCACCTGCCGGGTACGCCAGAACCACCTGGCGGACAGTCCGAAATCACCTGTCGCGCATGCCGGAACCACCACTCAGACGTGCCGGAAGCACGTGCCGGACACGCCGGAATCACCTACCGGACAGACCGGAACCACCTGCCGAGCACGCCGGAGCCACCTGTTCGACTCGCTGGAACCACCTGCCGGACAGGCCAATATCAACTGCTGGCTATGCCAGAACCACCTGGGGGACGGTCCGGAATCACCTGCCAGCCATGGCGGAACCACCTCTCAGACGTACCAGAACCACCTGCCGGAGAAGCTGGAAACACGTCCTGGACAGTCTGGAACCACCTGCCGGCCAAGCCTGAACCACCTGCCAAGCACAACGGAACAACCTGCCAGACACGCCAAAATCACCTGCGTGTTATGCCAGAACCACTTGGAGGACTCTCTGGGATGACCTGCCGGGCATGCCGGAACCACCTCTCAGACGTGCCAGAACCATGTGGCGGACAGTCCGGAATCACCTGTTGGGCATGCGCAACCACCTCTGAGACGTACCAGAACCACATGCCGTGCAGGCTGGAACCACCTACCGGACAGACCGGAATCACCTTTCGGGCATGCCGGAACCACCTGTCAGATGTGCCAGAAACACGTGCCGGAGACGCCGGAAGCACCTGCCAAGCACGTTGGAACCACCTGCTCAACTCGCCTGAACCACCTGCCGGACATGCCAAAATCACCTGCCGACTATGCCAGAACCACTTGGTGAACACTCCGGAATCACTTGCCGGGCATGCAGGAACCACCTCTCAGACATGCCAGAACCCCGTGCCAATGACCCCGGAAGCACCAGCCGAGCACGCCGGAACCACCTGCTCGACTCGCCAGAACCACCTGCCGATCACGCAAAAATCACGTGCCGGCTACGCCACAACCAGTTGGTGAACACTTTGGAATCACCTGCCAGGCTTGCTGGAACCACCTGCCAGTCATGCCAAAATCACCAGCCAACTACGCCAGAACCGCTTGGCGGACACTGCGGAAACACCTGTCGGGCCGGCTGGAACCACATCTCATACGTGCCAGAAACGTGTTCATGAGATGCTGGAACCACACCCCGAACAGACGGATACCACCTGCCAGAACCGCCTGAACCACCTGCTGAGCACGCTGGAACCACCTGCTCGACTCACCGGTACCACCTCCCTGACACGCCAAAATCACCTGCTGGGTATGCCAGAACCACTTGGCGGACACTCCGGAATCATCTGCCGGACATGCCGGAACCAGCTCTCAGACACACCAGAACCAAGTGCCGGAGACGCCGGAAGCACCTGCCGAGCATGCCGGAGCCACCTGCTCGACTCGCCAGAAACACCTGCCGGACACGCCAAAATCACCTGCCGGGTATGCCAGAACCACTTCGTGGACAAGCCGGAATCACGTGAGGGGCATGCCGGCACAGCCTCTCAGACTGAACCTCGTGCCGGACACCACAGAACCACCTGCCGGACAGACCGGAACCACCTGCCGGACACGCCGGAACCACCGGCTCGACCCGCCGGAACGACCGCTGGACATGCAAAATCACCTGCCGGCTACGCCGGAAACACTTGGCGAACACTCCGGAATCACCTGCCGGGCATGCCGGAACCACCTCTCAGATATGCCAGAACCACGTGCCAATGACCCCGGAAGCACCTGCCGAGCACGCCGGAACCACCTGCTCGACTCGCCAGAACCACCTGCCGGACACGCAAAAATCACCTGCCGGCTACGCCACAACCAGTTGGGGAACACTTCGGAATCACCTGCCGGGCTTGCTGGAACCACCTGCCGGTCATGCCAAAATCACCAGCCAACTACGCCAGTACCACTGGGCGGACACTGTGGAAACACCTGTCGGGCCGGCCGGAACCACATCTCAGACGTGCCAGAACCATGTGCATGAGATGCTGGAACCACACCCCGAACAGACGGAAAACACCTGCCAGACGCGTCTGAACAACCTGCCGAGCACGCCGGAGCCACCTACCTGACATGCCCAAATCACCAGCCGGGTATGCCAGAACCACTTGGCGGACACTCCGGAATCATCTGCCGGACATGCCGGAACCAGCTCTCAGACACACCAGAACCACGTGCCGGAGACGCCGGAAGCACCTGCTGAGCATGCCGGAGCCACCTGCTCAACTCGCCAGAAACACCTGTCGGACACGCCAAAATCACCTGCCGGGTACGCCAGAACCACCTGGCGGACACTCCGAAATCACCTGTCGCGCATGCCGGAACCACCTCTCAGACGTGCCGGAAGCACGTGCCGGACACGCCGGAATCACCTACCGGACAGACCGGAACCACCTGCCGAGCACGCCGGAGCCACCTCTTCGACTCGCTGGAACCACCTGCCGGACAGGCCAATATCAACTGCTGGCTATGCCAGAACCACCTGGGGGACGGTCCGGAATCACCTGCCAGCCATGGCGGAACCACCTCTCAGACGTACCAGAACCACCTGCCGGAGAAGCTGGAAACACGTCCTGGACAGTCTGGAACCACCTGCCGGCCAAGCCTGAACCACCTGCCAAGCACAACCGAATAACCTGCCGGACACGCCAAAATCACCTGCGTGTTATGCCAGAACCACTTGGAGGACTCTCTGGGATGACCTGCCGGGCATGCCGGAACCACCTCTCAGACGTGCCAGAACCATGTGGCGGACAGTCCGGAATCACCTGTTGGGCATGCGCAACCACCTCTGAGACGTACCAGAACCACATGCCGTGCAGGCTGGAACCACCTACCGGACAGACCGGAATCACCTTTCGGGCATGCCGGAACCACCTGTCAGATGTGCCAGAAACACGTGCCGGAGACGCCGGAAGCACCTGCCAAGCACGTTGGAACCACCTGCTCAACTCGCCTGAACCACCTGCCGGACATGCCAAAATCACCTTCCCGCTACACCAACACCACTTCGGGGACAAGCCGGAATCACGTGAGGGGCATGCCGGCACAGCCTCTCAGACTGAACCTCGTGCCGGACACCATAGAATCACCTGCCGGACAGACCGGAACCACCTGCCGGACACGCCGGAACCACCGGCTCGACCCGCCGGAACGACCGCTGGACGTGCAAAATCACCTGCCGGCTACGCCGGAAACACTTGGCGAACACTCCGGAATCACCTGCCGGGCATGCCGGAAACACCTCTCAGATGTGCCAGAAACACGTGCCGGAGACGCCGGAAGCACCTGCCAAGCACGTTGGAACCACCTGCTCAACTCGCCTGAACCACCTGCCGGACATGCCAAAATCACCTGCCGACTATGCCAGAACCACTTGGCGAACACTCCGGAATCACCTGCCGGGCATGCCGGAACCACCTCTCAGATATGCCAGAACCACGTGCCAATGACCCCGGAAGCACCTGCCGAGCACGCCGGAACCACCTGCTCGACTCGCCAGAACCACCTGCCGGACACGCAAAAATCACCTTCCGGCTACGCCACAACCAGTTGGGGAACACTTCGGAATCACCTGCCGGGCTTTCTGGAACCACCTGCCGGTCATGTGAAAATCACCTGCCAACTACGCCAGTACCACTTGGCGGACACTGTGGAAACACCTGTCGGGCCCGCCGGAACCACGTCTCAGACGTGCCAGAACCATGTGGATGAGATGCTGGAACCACACCCCGAACAGACGGAAAACACCTGCCAGACCGGTCTGAACAACCTGCCGAGCACGCCGGAGCCACCTGCTCGACTCGCCGGAACCACCTACCTGACATGCCCAAATCACCAGCCGGGTATGCCAGAAGCACTTGGCGGACACTCCGGAATCATCTGCCGGACATGCCGGAACCAGCTCTCAGACACACCAGAACCACGTGCCGGAGATGCCGGAAGCACCTGCCGAGCATGCCGGAGCCACCTGCTCGACTCGCCAGAAACACCTGCCGGATACGCCAAAATCACCTGCCGGGTATGCCAGAACCACCTGGCGGACACTATGGAATCACCTGCCGCGCATGCCGGAACCACCTCTCAGACGTGCCGGAAGCACGTGCCAGACACGCCGGAAACACCTACCGGACAGACCGGAACCACCTGCCAAGAACGCCGGAGCCACATGTTCGACTCGCTGGAACCACCTGCCGGACAGGCCAATATCAACTGCTGGCTATGCCAGAACCACCTGGGGGACAGTCCGGGATCACCTGCCAGCCATGGCGGAACCACCTCTCAGACGTACCAGAACCACCTGCTGGAGAAGCTGGAAACACGTCCTGGAGAGTCTGGAACCACCTGCCGGCCAAGCCTGAACCACCTGCCAAGCACAACGGAACAACCTGCCAGACACGCCAAAATCACCTGCGTGTTATGCCAGAACCACTTGGAGGACTCTCTGGGATGACCTGCCGGGCATGCCGGAACCACCTCTCAGACGTGCCAGAACCATGTGGCGGACAGTCCGGAATCACCTGTTGGGCATGCGCAACCACCTCTGAGACGTACCAGAACCACATGCCGTGCAGCCTGGAACCACCTACCGGACAGATCGGAATCACCCTTCGGGCATGCCGGAACCACCTGTCAGATGTGCCACAAACACGTGCCGGAGACGCCAGAAGCACCTGCCAAGCACGTTGCAACCACCTGCCGGACAGACCGGAATCAACTTCTGGGCATGCCGGAACCACCAGTCAGATGTGCCAGAAACACGTGCCGGAGACGCCGGAAGCACCTGCCGACCACGTCGCAACCACCTGCTCAACTCGCCTGAACCACCTGCCGGACACGCCAAAATCACCTGCCCGCTACACCAGCACCACTTCGGGGACAAGCCGGAATCACGTGAGGGGCATGCCGGCACAGCCTCTCAGACTGAACCTCGTGCCGGACACCACAGAACCACCTGCCGGACAGACCGGAACCACCTGCCGGACACGCCGGAACCACCGGCTCGACCCGCCGGAACGACCACTGGACGTGCAAAATCACCTGCCGGCTACGCCGGAAACACTTGGCGAACACTCCGGAATCACCTGCCGGGCATGCCGGAACCACCTCTCAGATATGCCAGAACCACGTGCCAATGACCCCGGAAGCACCTGCCGAGCACGCCGGAACCAACTGCTCGAATCGCCAGAACCACCTGCCGGACACGCAGAAATCACCTGCCGGCTACGCCACAACCAGTTGGGGAACACTTCGGAATCACCTGCCGGGCTTGCTGGAACCACCTGCCGGTCATGCCAAAATCACCTGCCAACTACGCCAGTACCACTTGGCGGACACTCCGGAATCACTTGCCGGGCATGCAGGAACCACCTTTCAGACTTGCCAGAACCCCGTGCCAATGACCCCGGAAGCACCAGCCGAGCACGCCGGAACCACCTGCTCGACTCGCCAGAACCACCTGCCGATCACGCAAAAATCACCTGCCGGCTACGCCACAACCAGTTGGTGAACACTTTGGAATCACCTGCCAGGCTTGCTGGAACCACCTGCCAGTCATGCCAAAATCACCTGCCAACTACGCCAGAACCGCTTGGCGGACACTGCGGAAACACCTGTCGGGCCGGCTGGAACCACATCTCAGACGTGCCAGAAACGTGTTCATGAGATGCTGGAACCACACCCAAACAGACGGATACCACCTGCCAGAACCGCCTGAACCACCTGCTCAGCACACCGGAACCACCTGCTCGACTCACCGGTACCACCTCCCTGACACGCCAAAATCACCTGCTGGGTATGCCAGAACCACTTGGCGGACACTCCGGAATCATCTGCCGGACATGCCGGAACCAGCTCTCAGACACACCAGAACCAAGTGCCGGAGACGCCGGAAGCACCTGCCGAGCATGCCGGAGCCACCTGCTCGACTCGCCAGAAACACCTGCCGGACACGCCAAAATCACCTGCCGGGTATGCCAGAACCACCTGGCGCACACTACGGAATCACCTGCCGCGCATGCCGGAACCACCTCTCAGACGTGCCGGAAGCACGTGCCAGACACGCCGGAAACACCTACCGGACAGACCGGAACCACCTGCCAAGCACGCCGGAGCCACCTGTTCGACTCGCTGGAACCACCTGCCGGACAGGCCAATATCAACTGCTGGCTATGCCAGAACCACCGGGGGGACAGTCCGGGATCACCTGCCAGCCATGGCGGAACCACCTCTCAGACGTACCAGAACCACCTGCCGGAGAAGCTGGAAACACGTCCTGGACAGACTGGAACCACGTGACGGCCATGCCTGAACCACCTGCCGAGCACGGCGGAACCACCTTCCGGACACGCCAAAATCACCTGCGGGCTACGCCAGAACCACTTGGACGAATCTCCGGGCATGTTGGAACCACCTCTCAGACGTGCCAGAAGCACGTGGCGGACAGTCCGGAATCACCTGTTGGGCATACGCAACCACCTCTGACACGTACCAGAACCACGTGCCGTGCACGCCGGAACCACCTACCGGACAGACCGGAATCAACTTTTGGGCATGCCGGAACCACCAGTCAGATGTGCCAGAAACACGTGCCGGAGACGCCGGAAGCACCGGCCGAGCACGTCGCAACCACCTGCTCAACTCGCCTGAACCACCTGCCGGACACGCCAAAATGACCTGCCCGCTACACCAGCACCACTTCAGGGACAAGCCGGAATCATGTGAGGGGCATGCCGGCACAGCCTCTCAGACTGAACCTCGTGCCGGACACCACAGAACCACCTGCCGGACAGACCGGAACCACCTGCCGGACACGCCGGAACCACCGGCTCGACCCGCCGGAACGACCGCTGGACATGCAAAATCACCTGCCGGCTACGCCGGAAACACTTGGCGAACACTCCGGAATCACCTGCCGGGCATGCCGGAACCACCTCTCAGATATGCCAGAACCACGTGCCAATGACCCCGGAAGCACCTGCCGAGCACGCCGGAACCACCTGCTCGACTCGCCAGAACCACCTGCCGGACACGCAAAAATCACCTGCCGGCTACGCCACAACCAGTTGGGGAACACTTCGGAATCACCTGCCGGGCTTACTGGAACCACCTGCCGGTCATGCCAAAATCACCAGCCAACTACGCCAGTACCACTTGGCGGACACTGTGGAAACACCTGTCGGGCCGGCCGGAACCACATCTCAGACGTGCCAGAACCATGTGCATGAGATGCTGGAACCACACCCCGAACAGACGGAAAACACCTGCCAGACGCGTCTGAACAACCTGCCGAGCACGCCGGAGCCACCTACCTGACATGCCCAAATCACCAGCCGGGTATGCCAGAACCACTTGGCGGACACTCCGGAATCATCTGCTGGACATGCCGGAACCAGCTCTCAGACACACCAGAACCACGTGCCGGAGACGCCGGAAGCACCTGCCGAGCATGCCGGAGCCACCTGCTCGACTCGCCAGAAACACCTGTCGGACACGCCAAAATCACCTGCCGGGTACGCCAGAACCACCTGGCGGACACTCCGAAATCACCTGTCGCGCATGCCGGAACCACCTCTCAGACGTGCCGGAAGCACGTGCCGGACACACCGGAATCACCTACCGGACCGACCGGAACCACCTGCCGAGCACGCCGGAGCCACCTGTTCGACTCGCTGGAACCACCTGCCGGACAGGCAAATATCAACTGCTGGCTATGCCAGAACCACCTGGGGGAGGGTCCGGAATCACCTGCCAGCCATGGCGGAACCACCTCTCAGACGTACCAGAACCACCTGCCGGAGAAGCTGGAAACACGTCCTGGACAGTCTGGAACCACCTGCCGGCCAAGCCTGAACCACCTGCCAAGCACAACGGAACAACCTGCCAGACACGCCAAAATCACCTGCGTGTTATGCCAGAACCACTTGGAGGACTCTCTGGGATGACCTGCCGGGCATGCCGGAACCACCTCTCAGACGTGCCAGAACCATGTGGCGGACAGTCCGGAATCACCTGTTGGGCATGCGCAACCACCTCTGACACGTACCAGAACCACGTGCCGTGCACGCCGGAACCACCTACCGGACAGACCGGAATCAACTTTTGGGCATGCCTGAACCACAAGTCCGATGTGCCAGAAACACGTGCCGGAGACGCCGGAAGCACCTGCCGAGCACGTCACAACCACCTGCTCAACTCGCCTTTACCACCTGCCGGACACGCCAAAATCACCTGCCCGCTACACCAGCACCACTTCGGGGACAAGCCGGAATCACGTGAGGGGCATGCCGGCACAGCCTCTCAGACTGAACCTCGTGCCGGACACCACAGAACCACCTGCCAGACAGACCGGAACCACCTGCCGGACACGCCGGGACCACCGGCTCTACCCGCCCTAACGACCGCTGGACATGCAAAATCACCTGCCGGCTACGCCGGAAACACTTGGCGTACACTCCGGAATCACCTGCCGGTCATGCCGGAACCACCTCTCAGATATGCCAGAACCACGTGCCAATGACCCCGGAAGCACCTGCCGAGCACGCCGGAACCACCTGCTCGACTCGCCAGAACCACCTGCCGATAACGCAGAAGTCACCTGCCGGCTACGCCACAACCAGTTGGGGAACACTTCGGAATCACCTGCCGGGCTTGCTGGAACCACCTGCCGGTCATGCCAAAATCACCTGTCAGCTACGCCAGTATCACTTGGCGGACACTGCGGAAACACCTGTCGGGCCGGCTGGAACCTCATCTCGGACGTGCCAGAAACGTGTTCATGAGATGCTGGAACCACACCCCGAACAGACGGATACCACCTGCCAGAACCGCCTGAACCACCTGCTGAGCACGCCGGAACCACCTGCTCGACTCACCGGTACCACCTCCCTGACACGCCAAAATCACCTGCTGGGTATGCCAGAACCACTTGGCGGACACTCCGGAATCATCTGCCGGACATGCCGGAACCAGCTCTCAGACACACCAGAACCACGTGCCGGAGACGCCGGAAGCACCTGCCGAGCATGCCGGAGCCACCTGCTCGACTCGCCAGAAACACCTGCCGGACACGCCAAAATCACCTGCCGGGTACGCCAGAACCACCTGGCGGACACTCCGAAATCACCTGTCGCGCATGCCGGAACCACCTCTCAGACGTGCCAGAAGCACGTGCCGGACACGCCGGAATCACCTACCGGACAGACCGGAACCACCTGCCGAGCACGCCGGAGCCACCTGTTCGACTCGCTGGAACCACCTTCCGGAGAGGCAAATATCAACTGCTGGCTATGCCAGAACCACCTGGGGGACTGTCCGGGATCACCTGCCAGCCATGGCGGAACCACCTCTCAGACGTACCAGAACCACCTGCCGGAGAAGCTGGAAACACGTCCTGGACAGACTGGAACCACGTGACGGCCATGCCTGAACCACCTGCCGAGCACGGCGGAACCACCTGCCGGACACGCCAAAATCACCTGCGGGCTACGCCAGAACCAATTGGATGACTCTCTGAAATGACCTGCCGGGCATGTTGGAACCACCTCTCAGACGTGCCAGAAGCACGTGTTGGACAGTCCGTAATCACCTGTTGGGCATACGCAGCCACCTCTGAGACGTACCAGAACCACGTGCCGTGCACTCCGGAACCACCTACCGGAGAGACCGGAATCAACTTTTGGGCATGCCGGAACCACCAGTCAGATGTGCCAGAAACACGTGCCGGAGACAGAGGAAGCACCTGCCGAGCACGTCGCAACCACCTGCTCAACTCGCCTGAACCACCTGCCGGACACGCCAAAATCACCTGCCCGCTACACCAGCACCACTTCGGGGACAAGCCGGAATCACGTGAGGGGCATGCCGGCACAGCCTCTCAGACTGAACCTCGTGCCGGACACCATAGAACCACCTGCCGGACAGACCGGAACCACCTGCCGGACACGCCGGAACCACCGGCTCGACCAGCCGGAACGACCGCTGGACGTGCAAAATCACCTGCCGGCTACGCCGGAAACACTTGGCGAACACTCCGGAATCACCTGCCGGGCATGCCGGAACCACCTCTCAGATATGCCAGAACCACGTGCCAATGACCCCGGAAGCACCTGCCGAGCACGCCGGAACCACCTGCTCGACTCGCCGGAACCACCTACCTGACATGCCCAAATCACCAGCCGGGTATGCCAGAACCACTTGGCGGACACTCCGGAATCATCTGCCGGACACGCCGGAACCAGCTCTCAGACACACCAGAACCACGTGCCGGAGACGCCGGAAGCACCTGCCGAGCATGCCGGAGCCACCTGCTCGACTCCCCAGAAACATCTGCCGGACACGCCAAAATCACCTACCAGGTACGCCAGAACCACCTGGCGGACACTCCGAAATCAACTGTCGCGCATGCCGGAACCACCTCTGAAACGTGCCGGAAGCACGTGCCGGACAGGCCGGAATCACCTACCGGACAGACCGGAACCACCTGCCGAGCACGCCGGAGCCACCTGTTCGACTCGCTGGAACCACCTGCCGGACAGGCCAATATCAACTGCTGGCTATGCCAGAACCACCTGGGGGACGGTCCGGAATCACCTGCCAGCCATGGCGGAACCGCCTCTCAGACGTACCAGAACCACCTGCCGGAGAAGCTGGAAACACGTCCTGGACAGTCTGGAACCACCTGCCGGCCAAGCCTGAACCACCTGCCAAGCACAACGGAACAACCTGCCGGACACGCCAAAATCACCTGCGTGTTATGCCAGAAACACTTGGAGGACTCTCTGGGATGACCTGCCGGGCATGCCGGAACCACCTCTCAGACGTGCCAGAACCATGTGGCGGACAGTCCGGAATCACCTGTTGGGCATGCGCAACCACCTCTGAGACGTACCAGAACCACATGCCGTGCAGGCTGGAACCACCTACCGGACAGACCGGAATCACCTTTCGGGCATGCCGGAACCACCTGTCAGATGTGCCAGAAACACGTGCCGGAGATGCCGGAAGCACCTGCCAAGCACGTTGGAACCACCTGCTCAACTCGCCTGAACCACCTGCCGGACATGCCAAAATCACCTGCCGACTATGCCAGAACCACTTGGCGAACACTCCGGAATCACTTGCCGGGCATGCAGGAACCACCTCTCAGACATGCCAGAACCCCGTGCCAATGACCCCGGAAGCACCAGCCGAGCACGCAGGAACCACCTGCTCGACTCGCCAGAACCACCTGCCGATCACGCAAAAATCACCTGCCGGCTACGCCACAACCAGTTGGTGAACACTTTGGAATCACCTGCCAGGCTTGCTGGAACCACCTGCCAGTCATGCCAAAATCACCTGCCAACTACGCCAGAACCGCTTGGCGGACACTGCGGAAACACCTGTCGGGCCGGCTGGAACCACATCTCAGACGTGCCAGAAACGTGTTCATGAGATCCTGGAACCACACCCCGAACAGACGGATACCACCTGCCAGAACCGCCTGAACCACCTGCTGAGCACGCCGGAACCACCTGCTCGACTCACCGGTACCACCTCCCTGACACGCCAAAATCACCTGCTGGGTATGCCAGAACCACTTGGCGGACACTCCGGAATCATCTGCCGGACATGCCGGAACCAGCTCTCAGACACACCAGAACCAAGTGCCGGAGATGCCGGAAGCACCTGCCGAGCATGCCGGAGCCACCTGCTCGACTCGCCAGAAACACCTGCCGGACACGCCAAAATCACCTGTCGGGTATGCCAGAACCACTTCGGGGACAAGCCGGAATCACGTGAGGGGCATGCCGGCACAGCCTCTCAGACTGAACCTCGTGCCGGACACCACAGAACCACCTGCCGGACAGACCGGAACCACCTGCCGGACACGCCGGAACCACCGGCTCGACCCGCCGGAACGACCGCTGGACATGCAAAATCACCTGCCAGCTACGCCGGAAACACTTGGCGAACACTCCGGAATCACCTGCCGGGCATGCCGGAACCACCTCTCAGATATGCCAGAACCACGTGCCAATGACCCCGGAAGCACCTGCCGAGCACGCCGGAACCACCTGCTCGACTCGCCAGAACCACCTGCCGGACACGCACAAATCACCTGCCGGCTACGCCACAACCAGTTGGGGAACACTTCGGAATCACCTGCCGGGCTTGCTGGAACCACCTGACGGTCATGCCAAAATGACCTGCCAACTACGCCAGTACCACTGGGCGGACACTGTGGAAACACCTGTCGGTCCGGCCGGAACCACATCTCAGACGTGCCAGATCCATGTGCATGAGATGCTGGAACCACACCCCGAACAGACGGAAAACACCTGCCAGACCCGTCTGAACAACCTGCCGAGCACGCCGGATCACCTGCTCGACTCGCCGGAACCACCTACCTGACATGCCCAAATCACCAGCCGGGTATGCCAGAACCACTTGGCGGACACTCCGGAATCATCTGCCGGACATGCCGGAACCAGCTCTCAGACACACCACAACCACGTGCCGGAGACGCCGGAAGCACCTGCTCGACTCGCCGGAACCACCTACCTGACATGCCCAAATCACCAGCCGGGTACGCCAGAACCACCTGGCGGACACTCCGAAACCACCTGTCGCGCATGCCGGAACCACCTCTCAGACGTGCCGGAAGCACGTGCTGCACACGCCGGAATCACCTACCGGACAGACCGGAACCACCTGCCGAGCACGCCGGAGCCACCTGTTCGACTCACTGGAAACACCTGCCGGACAGGCCAATATCAACTGCTGGCTATGCCAGAACCACCTGGGGGACGGTCCGGAATCACCTGCCAGCCATGGCGGAACCACCTCTCAGACGTACCGGAACCACCTGCCGGAGAAGCTGGAAACACGTCCTGGACAGTCTGGAACCACCTGCCGGCCAAGCCTGAACCACCTGCCAAGCACAACGGAACAACCTGCCAGACACGCCAAAATCACCTGCGTGTTATGCCAGAACCACTTGGAGGACTCTCTGGGATGACCTGCCGGGCATGCCGGAACCACCTCTCAGACGTGCCAGAACCATGTGGCGGACAGTCCGGAATCACCTGTTGGGCATGCGCAACCACCTCTGAGACGTACCAGAACCACATGCCGTGCAGGCTGGAACCACCTACCGGACAGACCGGAATCACCTTTCGGGCATGCCGGAACCACCTGTCAGATGTGCCAGAAACACGTGCCGGAGACGCCGGAAGCACCTGCCAAGCACGTTGGAACCACCTGCTCAACTCGCCTGAACCACCTGCCGGACATGCCAAAATCACCTGCCGACTATGCCAGAACCACTTGGCGAACACTCCGGAATCACTTGCCGGGCATGCAGGAACCACCTCTCAGACATGCCAGAACCCCGTGCCAATGACCCCGGAAGCACCAGCCGAGCACGCCGGAACCACCTGCTCGACTCGCCAGAACCACCTGCCGATCACGCAAAAATCACCTGCCGGCTACGCCACAACCAGTTGGTGAACACTTTGGAATCACCTGCCAGGCTTGCTGGAACCACCTGCCAGTCATGCCAAAATCACCTGCCAACTACGCCAGAACCACTTGGCGGACACTGCGGAAACACCTGTCGGGCCGGCTGGAACCACATCTCATACGTGCCAGAAACGTGTTCATGAGATGCTGGAACCACACCCCGAACAGACGGATACCACCTGCCAGAACCGCCTGAACCACCTGCTGAGCACGCCGGAACCACCTGCTCGACTCACCGGTACCACCTCCCTGACACGCCAAAATCACCTGCTGGGTATGCCAGAACCACTTGGCGGACACTCCGGAATCATCTGCCGGACATGCCGGAACCAGCTCTCAGACACACCAGAACCAAGTGCCGGAGACGCCGGAAGCACCTGCCGAGCATGCCGGAGCCACCTGCTCGACTCGCCAGAAACACCTGCCGGACACGCCAAAATCACCTGCCGGGTATGCCAGAACCACCTGGCGGACACTACGGAATCACCTGCCGCGCATGCCGGAAGCACCTCTCAGACGTGCCGGAAGCACATGCCAGACACGCCGGAATCACCTACCGGACAGACCGGAACCACCTGCCAAGAACGCCGGAGCCACCTGTTCGACTCGCTGGAACCACCTGACGGACAGGCCAATATCATCTGCTGGCTATGCCAGAACCACCTGAGGGACAGTCCGGGATCACCTGCCAGCCATGGCGGAACCACCTCTCAGACGTACCAGAACCACCTGCCGGAGAAGCTGGAAACACGTCCTGGACAGACTGGAACCACGTGACGGCCATGCCTGAACCACCTGCCGAGCACGGCGGAACCACCTGCCGGACACGCCAAAATCACCTGCGGGCTACGCCAGAACCACTTGGACGACTCTCCGAAATGACCTGCCGGGCATGTTGGAACCACCTCTCAGACGTGCCAGAAGCACGTGGCGGACAGTCCGGAATCACCTGTTGGGCATACGCAACCACCTCTGACACGTACCAGAACCACGTGCCGTGCACGCCGGAACCACCTACCGGACAGACCGGAATCAACTTTTGGGCATGCCGGAACCACCAGTCAGATGTGCCAGAAACACGTGCCGGAGACGCCGGAAGCACCGGCCGAGCACGTCGCAACCACCTGCTCAACTCGCCTGAACCACCTGCCGGACACGCCAAAATGACCTGCCCGCTACACCAGCACCACTTCAGGGACAAGCCGGAATCATGTGAGGGGCATGCCGGCACAGCCTCTCAGACTGAACCTCGTGCCGGACACCACAGAACCACCTGCCGGACAGACCGGAACCACCTGCCGGACACGCCGGAACCACCGGCTCGACCCGCCGGAACGACCGCTGGACATGCAAAATCACCTGCCAGCTACGCCGGAAACACTTGGCGAACACTCCGGAATCACCTGCCGGGCATGCCGGAACCACCTCTCAGATATGCCAGAACCACGTGCCAATGACCCCGGAAGCACCTGCCGAGCACGCCGGAACCACCTGCTCGACTCGCCAGAACCACCTGCCGGACACGCAAAAATCACCTGCCGGCTACGCCACAACCAGTTGGGGAACACTTCGGAATCACCTGCCGGGCTTGCTGGAACCACCTGCCGGTCATGCCAAAATCACCTGCCAACTACGCCAGTACCACTTGGCGGACACTGTGGAAACACCTGTCGGGCCGGCCGGAACCACATCTCAGACGTGCCAGAACCATGTGCATGAGATGCTGGAACCACACCCCGAACAGACGGAAAACACCTGCCAGACGCGTCTGAACAACCTGCCGAGCACGCCGGAGCCACCTACCTGACATGCCCAAATCACCAGCCGGGTATGCCAGAACCACTTGGCGGACACTCCGGAATCATCTGCCGGACATGCCGGAACCAGCTCTCAGACACACCAGAACCACGTGCCGGAGACGCCGGAAGCACCTGCTGAGCATGCCGGAGCCACCTGCTCAACTCGCCAGAAACACCTGTCGGACACGCCAAAATCACCTGCCGGGTACGCCAGAACCACCTGGCGGACAGTCCGAAATCACCTGTCGCGCATGCCGGAACCACCACTCAGACGTGCCGGAAGCACGTGCCGGACACACCAGAATCACCTACCGGACAGACCGGAACCACCTGCCGAGCACGCCGGAGCCACCTGTTCGACTCGCTGGAACCACCTGCCGGACAGGCCAATATCAACTGCTGGCTATGCCAGAACCACCTGGGGGACGGTCCGGAATCACCTGCCAGCCATGGCGGAACCACCTCTCAGACGTACCAGAACCACCTGCCGGAGAAGCTGGAAACACGTCCTGGACAGTCTGGAACCACCTGCCGGCCAAGCCTGAACCACCTGCCAAGCACAACGGAACAACCTGCCAGACACGCCAAAATCACCTGCGTGTTATGCCAGAACCACTTGGAGGACTCTCTGGGATGACCTGCCGGGCATGCCGGAACCACCTCTCAGACGTGCCAGAACCATGTGGCGGACAGTCCGGAATCACCTGTTGGGCATGCGCAACCACCTCTGAGACGTACCAGAACCACATGCCGTGCAGGCTGGAACCACCTACCGGACAGACCGGAATCACCTTTCGGGCATGCCGGAACCACCTGTCAGATGTGCCAGAAACACGTGCCGGAGACGCCGGAAGCACCTGCCAAGCACGTTGGAACCACCTGCTCAACTCGCCTGAACCACCTGCCGGACATGCCAAAATCACCTGCCGACTATGCCAGAACCACTTGGTGAACACTCCGGAATCACTTGCCGGGCATGCAGGAACCACCTCTCAGACATGCCAGAACCCCGTGCCAATGACCCCGGAAGCACCAGCCGAGCACGCCGGAACCACCTGCTCGACTCGCCAGAACCACCTGCCGATCACGCAAAAATCACGTGCCGGCTACGCCACAACCAGTTGGTGAACACTTTGGAATCACCTGCCAGGCTTGCTGGAACCACCTGCCAGTCATGCCAAAATCACCTGCCAACTACGCCAGAACCGCTTGGCGGACACTGCGGAAACACCTGTCGGGCCGGCTGGAACCACATCTCATACGTGCCAGAAACGTGTTCATGAGATGCTGGAACCACACCCCGAACAGACGGATACCACCTGCCAGAACCGCCTGAACCACCTGCTGAGCACGCCGGAACCACCTGCTCGACTCACCGGTACCACCTCCCTGACACGCCAAAATCACCTGCTGGGTATGCCAGAACCACTTGGCGGACACTCCGGAATCATCTGCCGGACATGCCGGAACCAGCTCTCAGACACACCAGAACCAAGTGCCGGAGACGCCGGAAGCACCTGCCGAGCATGCCGGAGCCACCTGCTCGACTCGCCAGAAACACCTGCCGGACACGCCAAAATCACCTGCCGGGTATGCCAGAACCACTTCGTGGACAAGCCGGAATCACGTGAGGGGCATGCCGGCACAGCCTCTCAGACTGAACCTCGTGCCGGACACCACAGAACCACCTGCCGGACAGACCGGAACCACCTGCCGGACACGCCGGAACCACCGGCTCGACCCGCCGGAACGACCGCTGGACATGCAAAATCACCTGCCGGCTACGCCGGAAACACTTGGCGAACACTCCGGAATCACCTGCCGGGCATGCCCGAACCACCTCTCAGATATGCCAGAACCACGTGCCAATGACCCCGGAAGCACCTGCCGAGCACGCCGGAACCACCTGCTCGACTCGCCAGAACCACCTGCCGGACACGCAAAAATCACCTGCCGGCTACGCCACAACCAGTTGGGGAACACTTCGGAATCACCTGCCGGGCTTGCTGGAACCACCTGCCGGTCATGCCAAAATCACCAGCCAACTACGCCAGTACCACTTGGCGGACACTGTGGAAACACCTGTCGGGCCGGCCGGAACCACATCTCAGACGTGCCAGAACCATGTGCATGAGATGCTGGAACCACACCCCGAACAGACGGAAAACACCTGCCAGACGCGTCTGAACAACCTGCCGAGCACGCCGGAGCCACCTACCTGACATGCCCAAATCACCAGCCGGGTATGCCAGAACCACTTGGCGGACACTCCGGAATCATCTGCCGGACATGCCGGAACCAGCTCTCAGACACACCAGAACCACGTGCCGGAGACGCCGGAAGCACCTGCTGAGCATGCCGGAGCCACCTGCTCAACTCGCCAGAAACACCTGTCGGACACGCCAAAATCACCTGCCGGGTACGCCAGAACCACCTGGCGGACACTCCGAAATCACCTGTCGCGCATGCCGGAACCACCTCTAAGACGTGCCGGAAGCACGTGCCGGACACGCCGGAATCACCTACCGGACAGACCGGAACCACCTGCCGAGCACGCCGGAGCCACCTGTTCGACTCGCTGGAACCACCTGCCGGACAGGCCAATATCAACTGCTGGCTATGCCAGAACCACCTGGGGGACGGTCCGGAATCACCTGCCAGCCATGGCGGAACCACCTCTCAGACGTACCAGAACCACCTGCCGGAGAAGCTGGAAACACGTCCTGGACAGTCTGGAACCACCTGCCGGCCAAGCCTGAACCACCTGCCAAGCACAACCGAATAACCTGCCGGACACGCCAAAATCACCTGCGTGTTATGCCAGAACCACTTGGAGGACTCTCTGGGATGACCTGCCGGGCATGCCGGAACCACCTCTCAGACGTGCCAGAACCATGTGGCGGACAGTCCGGAATCACCTGTTGGGCATGCGCAACCACCTCTGAGACGTACCAGAACCACATGCCGTGCAGGCTGGAACCACCTACCGGACAGACCGGAATCACCTTTCGGGCATGCCGGAACCACCTGTCAGATGTGCCAGAAACACGTGCCGGAGACGCCGGAAGCACCTGCCAAGCACGTTGGAACCACCTGCTCAACTCGCCTGAACCACCTGCCGGACATGCCAAAATCACCTGCCGACTATGCCAGAACCACTTGGCGAACACTCCGGAATCACTTGCCGGGCATGCAGGAACCACCTCTCAGACATGCCAGAACCCCGTGCCAATGACCCCGGAAGCACCAGCCGAGCACGCCGGAACCACCTGCTCGACTCGCCAGAACCACCTGCCGATCACGCAAAAATCACGTGCCGGCTACGCCACAACCAGTTGGTGAACACTTTGGAATCACCTGCCAGGCTTGCTGGAACCACCTGAGAGTCATGCCAAAATCACCTGCCAACTACGCCAGAACTGCTTGGCGGACACTGCGGAAACACCTGTCGGGCCGGCTGGAACCACATCTCAGACGTGCCAGAAACGTGTTCATGAGATGCTGGAACCACACCCCGAACAGACGGATACCACCTGCCAGAACCGCCTGAACCACCTGCTGAGCACGCCGGAACCACCTGCTCGACTCACCGGTACCACCTCCCTGACGCGCCAAAATCACCTGCTTGGTATGCCAGGTCCACTTGGCGGACACTCCGGAATCATCTGCTGGACATGCCGGAACCAGCTCTCAGACGTGCCGTAAGCACGTGCCAGACACGCCGGAAACACCTACCGGACAGACCGGAACCACCTGCCAAGAACGCCGGAGCCACCTGTTCGACTCGCTGGAACCACCTGCCGGACAGGCCAATATCAACTGCTGGCTATGCCTGAACCAACTGGGGGACAGTCCGGGATCACCTGCCAGCCATGGCGGAACCACCTCTCAGACGTACCAGAACCACCTGCCGGAGAAGCTGGAAACACGTCCTGGACAGACTGGAACCACGTGACGTCCATGCCTGAACCACCTGCCGAGCACGGCGGAACCACCTGCCGGACATGCCAAAATCACCTGCGGGCTGCGCCAGAACCACTTGGACGACTCTCCGAAATGACCTGCCGGGCATGTTGGAACCACCTCTCAGACGTGCCAGAAGCACGTGGCGGACAGTCCGGAATCACCTGTTGCGCATACGCAACCACCTCTGACACGTACCAGAACCACGTGCCGTGCACGCCGGAACCACCTACCGGACAGACCGGAATGAACTTTTGGGCATGCCGGAACCACCAGTCAGATGTGCCAGAAACACGTGCCGGAGACGCCGGAAGCACCTGCCGAGCACGACGCAACAACCAGCTCAACTCGCCTGAACTACCTGCCGGACACGCCAAAATCACCTGCCAGCTACACCAGCACCACTTCGGGGACAAGCCGGAATCACGTGAGGGGCATGCCGGCACAGCCTCTCAGACTGAACCTCGTGCCGGACACCACAGAACCACCTGCCAGACAGACCAGAACCACCTGCCGGACACGCCGGAACCACCGGCTCGACCCGCCGGAACGACTTCTGGACATGAAAAATCACCTGCCGGCTACGCCGGAAACACTTGGCGAACACTCCAGAATCACCTCCCGGGCATGCCAGAACCACCTCTCAGATATGCCAGAACCACGTGCCAATGATCCCGGAAGCTCCTGCCGAGCACGCCGGAACCACCTGCTCGACTCACCAGAACCACCTGCCGGACACGCAAAAATCACCTGCCGGCTACGCCACAACCAGTTGGGGAACACTTCGGAATCACCTGCCGGGCTTGCTGGAACCACCTGCCGGTCATGCCAAAATCACCTGCCAACTACGCCAGTACCACTTGGCGGACACTGTGGAAACACCTGTCGGGCCGGCCGGAACCACATCTCAGACGTGCCAGATCCATGTGCATGAGATGCTGGAACCACACCCCGAACAGACGGAAATCACCTGCCAGACCCGTCTGAACAACCTGCCGAGCACGCCGGAGCCACCTGCTCGACTCGCCGGAACCACCTACCTGACATGCCAAAATCAAGAGCCGGGTATGCCAGAACCACTTGGTGGACACTCCGGAATCATCTGCCGGACATGCCGGAACCAGCTCTCAGACACACCAGAAACACGTGCCGGAGACGCCGGAAGCACCTGCTGAGCATGCCGGAGCCACCTGCTCAACTCGCCAGAAACACCTGTCGGACACGCCAAAATCACCTGCCGGGTACGCCAGAACCACCTGGCGGACAGTCCGAAGCCACCTGTCGCGCATGCCGGAACCACCTCTCAGACGTGCCGGAAGCACGTGCCGGACACGCCGGAATCACCTACCGGACAGACCGGAACCACCTGCCGAGCACGCCGGAGCCACCTCTTCGACTCGCTGGAACCACCTGCCGGACAGGCCAATATCAACTGCTGGCTATGCCAGAACCACCTGAGGGACGGTCCGGAATCACCTGCCAGCCATGGCGGAACCACCTCTCAGACGTACCAGAACCACCTGCCGGAGAAGCTGGAAACACGTCCTGGACAGTCTGGAACCACCTGCCGGCCAAGCCTGAACCACCTGCCAAGCACAACCGAATAACCTGCCGGACACGCCAAAATCACCTGCGTGTTATGCCAGAACCACTTGGAGGACTCTCTGGGATGACCTGCCGGGCATGCCGGAACCACCTCTCAGACGTGCCAGAACCATGTGGCGGACAGTCCGGAATCACCTGTTGGGCATGCGCAACCACCTCTGAGACGTACCAGAACCACATGCCGTGCAGGCTGGAACCACCTACCGGACAGACCGGAATCACCTTTCGGGCATGCCGGAACCACCTGTCAGATGTGCCAGAAACACGTGCCGGAGACGCCGGAAGCACCTGCCAAGCACGTTGGAACCACCTGCTCAACTCGCCTGAACCACCTGCCGGACATGCCAAAATCACCTGCCGACTATGCCAGAACCACTTGGCGAACACTCCGGAATCACTTGCCGGGCATGCAGGAAACACCTCTCAGACATGCCAGAACCCCGTGCCAATGACCCCGGAAGCACCAGCCGAGCACGCCGGAACCACCTGCTCGACTCGCCAGAACCACCTGCCGATCACGCAAAAATCACCTGCCGGCTACGCCACAACCAGTTGGTGAACACTTTGGAATCACCTGCCAGGCTTGCTGGAACCACCTGCCAGTCATGCCAAAATCACCTGCCAACTACGCCAGAACCGCTTGGCGGACACTGCGGAAACACCTGTCGGGCCGGCTGGAACCACATCTCAGACGTGCCAGAAACGTGTTCATGAGATGCTGGAACCACACCCCGAACAGACGGATACCACCTGCCAGAACCGCCTGAACCACCTGCTGAGAACGCCGGAACCACCTGCTCGACTCACCGGTACCACCTCCCTGACACGCCAAAATCACCTGCTGGGTATGCCAGAACCACTTGGCGGACACTCCGGAATCATCTGCCGGACATGCCGGAACCAGCTCTCAGACACACCAGAACCAAGTGCCGGAGACGCCAGAAGCACCTGCCGAGCATACCGGAGCCACCTGCTCGACTCGCCAGAAACACCTGCCGGACACGCCAAAATCACCTGCCGGGTATGCCAGAACCACTTCGGGGACAAGCCGGAATCACGTGAGGGGCATGCCGGCACAGCCTCTCAGACTGAACCTCGTGCCGGACACCATAGAACCACCTGCCGGACAGACCGGAACCACCTGCCGGACACGCTGGAACCACCGGCTCGACCCGCCGGAACGACCGCTGGACATGCAAAATCACCTGCCGGCTACGCCGGAAACACTTGGCGAACACTCCGGAATCACCTGCCGGTCATGCCGGAACCACCTCTCAGATATGCCAGAACCACGTGCCAATGACCCCGGAAGCACCTGCCGAGCACGCCGGAACCACCTGCTCGACTCGCCAGAACCACCTGCCAGACACGCAAAAATCACCTGCCGGCTACGCCACAACCAGTTGGGGAACACTCCGAAACCACCTGTCGCGCATGCCGGAACCACCTCTCAGACGTGCCGGAAGCACGTGCCGGACACGCCGGAATCACCTACCGGACAGACCGGAACCACCTGCCGAGCACGCCGGAGCCACCTCTTCGACTCGCTGGAACCACCTGCCGGACAGGCCAATATCAACTGCTGGCTATGCCAGAACCACCTGAGGGACGGTCCGGAATCACCTGCCAGCCATGGCGGAACCACCTCTCAGACGTACCAGAACCACCTGCCGGAGAAGCTGGAAACACGTCCTGGACAGTCTGGAACCACCTGCCGGCCAAGCCTGAACCACCTGCCAAGCACAACCGAATAACCTGCCGGACACGCCAAAATCACCTGCGTGTTATGCCAGAACCACTTGGAGGACTCTCTGGGATGACCTGCCGGGCATGCCGGAACCACCTCTCAGACGTGCCAGAACCATGTGGCGGACAGTCCGGAATCACCTGTTGGGCATGCGCAACCACCTCTGAGACGTACCAGAACCACATGCCGTGCAGGCTGGAACCACCTACCGGACAGACCGGAATCACCTTTCGGGCATGCCGGAACCACCTGTCAGATGTGCCAGAAACACGTGCCGGAGACGCCGGAAGCACCTGCCAAGCACGTTGGAACCACCTGCTCAACTCGCCTGAACCACCTGCCGGACATGCCAAAATCACCTGCCGACTATGCCAGAACCACTTGGCGAACACTCCGGAATCACTTGCCGGGCATGCAGGAAACACCTCTCAGACATGCCAGAACCCCGTGCCAATGACCCCGGAAGCACCAGCCGAGCACGCCGGAACCACCTGCTCGACTCGCCAGAACCACCTGCCGATCACGCAAAAATCACCTGCCGGCTACGCCACAACCAGTTGGTGAACACTTTGGAATCACCTGCCAGGCTTGCTGGAACCACCTGCCAGTCATGCCAAAATCACCTGCCAACTACGCCAGAACCGCTTGGCGGACACTGCGGAAACACCTGTCGGGCCGGCTGGAACCACATCTCAGACGTGCCAGAAACGTGTTCATGAGATGCTGGAACCACACCCCGAACAGACGGATACCACCTGCCAGAACCGCCTGAACCACCTGCTGAGAACGCCGGAACCACCTGCTCGACTCACCGGTACCACCTCCCTGACACGCCAAAATCACCTGCTGGGTATGCCAGAACCACTTGGCGGACACTCCGGAATCATCTGCCGGACATGCCGGAACCAGCTCTCAGACACACCAGAACCAAGTGCCGGAGACGCCGGAAGCACCTGCCGAGCATGCCGGAGCCACCTGCTCGACTCGCCAGAAACACCTGCCGGACACGCCAAAATCACCTGCCGGGTATGCCAGAACCACTTCGGGGACAAGCCGGAATCACGTGAGGGGCATGCCGGCACAGCCTCTCAGACTGAACCTCGTGCCGGACACCATAGAACCACCTGCCGGACAGACCGGAACCACCAGCCGGACACGCCGGAACCACCGGCTCGACCCGCCGGAACGACCGCTGGACATGCAAAATCACCTGCCGGCTACGCCGGAAACACTTGGCGAACACTCCGGAATCACCTGCCGGTCATGCCGGAACCACCTCTCAGATATGCCAGAACCACGTGCCAATGACCCCGGAAGCACCTGCCGAGCACGCCGGAACCACCTGCTCGACTCGCCAGAACCACCTGCCGGACACGCAAAAATCACCTGCCGGCTACGCCACAACCAGTTGGGGAACACTCCGAAACCACCTGTCGCGCATGCCGGAACCACCTCTCAGACGTGCCGGAAGCACGTGCCGGACACACCGGAATCACCTACCAGACAGACCGGAACCACCTGCCGAGCACGCCGGAGCCACCTGTTCGACTCGCTGGAACCACCTGCCAGACAGGCCAATATCAACTGCTGGCTTTGCCAGAACCACCTGGGGGACGGTCCGGAATCACCTGCCAGCCATGGCGGAACCACCTCTCAGACGTACCAGAACCACCTGCCGGAGAAGCTGGAAACACGTCCTGTGCAGTCTGGAACCACCTGCCGGCCAAGCCTGAACCACCTGCCAAGCACAACGGAACAACCTGCCAGACACGCCAAAATCACCTGCGTGTTATGCCAGAACCACTTGGAGGACTCTCTGGGATGACCTGCCGGGCATGCCGGAACCACCTCTCAGACGTGCCAGAACCATGTGGCGGACAGTCCGGAATCACCTGTTGGGCATGCGCAACCACCTCTGAGACGTACCAGAACCACATGCCGTGCAGGCTGGAACCACCTACCGGACAGACCGGAATCACCTTTCGGGCATGCCGGAACCACCTGTCAGATGTGCCAGAAACACGTGCCGGAGACGCCGGAAGCACCTGCCAAGCACGTTGGAACCACCTGCTCAACTCGCCTGAACCACCTGCCGGACATGCCAAAATCACCTGCCGACTATGCCAGAACCACTTGGCGAACACTCCGGAATCACTTGCCGGGCATGCAGGAACCACCTCTCAGACATGCCAGAACCCCGTGCCAATGACCCCGGAAGCACCAGCCGAGCACGCCGGAACCACCTGCTCGACTCGCCAGAACCACCTGCCGATCACGCAAAAATCACCTGCCGGCTACGCCACAACCAGTTGGTGAACACTTTGGAATCACCTGCCAGGCTTGCTGGAACCACCTGCCAGTCATGCCAAAATCACCTGCCATCTACGCCAGAACCGCTTGGCGGACACTGCGGAAACACCTGTCGGGCCGGCTGGAACCACATCTCGGACGTGCCAGAAACGTGTTCATGAGATGCTGGAACCACACCCCGAACAGACGGATACCACCTGCCAGAACCGCCTGAACCACCTGCTGAGCACGCCGGAACCACCTGCTCGACTCACCGGTACCACCTCCCTGACACGCCAAAATCACCTGCTGGGTATGCCAGAACCACTTGGCGGACACTCCGGAATCATCTGCCGGACATGCCGGAACCAGCTCTCAGACACTCCAGAGCAAAGTGCCGGAGACGCCGGAAGCACCTGCCGAGCATGCCGGAGCCACCTGCTCGACTCGCCAGAAACACCTGCCGGACACGCCAAAATCACCTGCCGGGTACGCCAGAACCACCTGGCGGACACTATGGAATCACCTGTCGCGCATGCCGGAACCACCTCTCAGACGTGCCTGAAGCACGTGCCGGACACGCCAGAATCTCCTACCGGACAGACCGGAACCACCTGCCGAGCACGCCGGAGCCACCTGTTCGACTCGCTGGAACCACCTGCCGGACAGGCCAATATCAACTGCTGGCTATGACAGAACCACCTGGGGGACGGTCCGGAATCACCTGCCAGCCATGGCGGAACCACCTCTCAGACGTACCAGAACCACCTGCCGGAGAAGCTGGAAACACGTCCTGGACAGACTGGAACCACGTGACGGCCATGCCTGAACCACCTGCCGAGCACGGCGGAACCAACTGCCGGACACGCCAAAATCACCTGCGGGCTACGCCAGAACCACTTGGACGACTCTCCGAAATGACCTGCCGGGCATGTTGGAACCACCTCTCAGACGTGCCAGAAGCACGTGGCGGACAGTCCGGCATCACCAGTTGGGCATACGCAACCACCTATGAGACGTACCAGAACCACGTGCCGTGCACGCCGGAACCACCTACCGGACAGACCGGAATCAACTTTTGGGCATGCCGGAACCACCAGTCAGATGTGCCAGAAACACGTGCCGGAGACGCCGGAAGCACCTGCCGAGCACGTCGCAACCACCTGCTCAACTCGCCTGAACCACCGGCCGGACACGCCAAAATCACCTGTCAGCTACACCAGCACCACTTCGGGGACAAGCCGGAATCACGTGAGGGGCATGCTGGCACAGCCTCTCAGACTGAACCTCGTGCCGGACACCACAGAACCACCTGCCGGACAGACCGGAACCACCTGCCGGACACGCCGGAACCACCGGCTAGACCCGCCGGAACGACCGCTGGACATGCAAAATCACCTGCCGGCTACGCCGGAAACACTTGGCGAACACTCCGGAGTCACCTGCCGGGCATGCCGGAACCACCTCTCACATATGCCAGAACCACGTGCCAATGACCCCGGAAGCACCTGCCGAGCACGCCGGAACCACATGCTCCACTCGCCAGAACCACCTGCCGGACATGCAAAAATCACCTGCCGGCTACGCCACAACCAGTTGGGGAACACTTTGGAATCACCTGCCGGGCTTGCTGGAACCACCTTCCGGTCATGCCAAAATCACCTGCCAACTACGCCAGTACCACTTGGCGGACACTGTGGAAACACCTGTCGGGCCGGCCGGAACCACATCTCGACGTGCCCGAACCATGCATGAGATGCTGGAACCACACCCCGAACAGACGGATACCACCTGCCAGAACCGCCTGAACCACCTGCTCAGCACGCCGGAACCACCTGCTCGACTCACCGGTACCACCTCCCTGACACGCCACAGTCACCTGCTGGGTATGCCAGAACCACTTGGCGGACACTCCGGAATCATCTGCCGGACATGCCGGAACCAGCTCTCAGACACACCAGAACCAAGTGCCGGAGACGCCGGAAGCACCTGCCGAGCATGCCGGAGCCACCTGCTCGACTCGCCAGAAACACCTCCCGGACACGCCAAAATCACCTGCCGGGTATGCCAGAACCACCTTCTGACACTCCGAAACCACCTGTCGCGCATGCCGGAACCACCTCTCACACGTGCCGGAAGCACGTGCCGGACACGCCGGAAACACCTACCGGACAGACCGGAACCACCTGCCGAGCACGCCGGAGCCACCTGTTCGACTCGCTGGAACCACCTGACGGACAGGCCAATATCATCTGCTGGCTATGCCAGAACCACCTGAGGGACGGTCCGGGATCACCTGCCAGCCATGGCGGAACCACCTCTCAGACGTACCAGAACCACCTGCCGGAGAAGCTGGAAACACGTCCTGGACAGCTCTGGAACCACGTGACGGCCATGCCTGAACCACCTGCCGAGCACGGCGGAACCACCTGCCGGACACGCCAAAATCACCTGCGGGCTACGCCAGAACCACTTGGACGACTCTCCGAAATGACCTGCCGGGCATGTTGGAACCACCTCTCAGACGTGCCAGAAGCACGTGGCGGACAGTCCGGAATCACCTGTTGGGCATACGCAACCACCTCTGACACGTACCAGAACCACGTGCCGTGCACGCCGGAACCACCTACCGGACAGACCGGAATCAACTTTTGGGCATGCCGGAACCACCAGTCAGATGTGCCAGAAACACGTGCCGGAGACGCCGGAAGCACCGGCCGAGCACGTCGCAACCACCTGCTCAACTCGCCTGAACCACCTGCCGGACACGCCAAATCGACTGGCGCCACACCAGCACCACTTCAGGGACAAGCCGGAATCATGTGAGGGGCATGCCGGCACAGCCTCTCAGACTGAACCTCGTGCCGGACACCACAGAACCACCTGCCGGACAGACCGGAACCACCTGCCGGACACGCCGGAACCACCGGCTCGACCCGCCGGAACGACCGCTGGACATGCAAAATCACCTGCCGGCTACGCCGGAAACACTTGGCGAACACTCCGGAATCACCTGCCGGGCATGCCGGAACCACCTCTCAGATATGCCAGAACCACGTGCCAATGACCCCGGAAGCACCTGCCGAGCACGCCGGAACCACCTGCTCGACTCGCCAGAACCACCTGCCGGACACGCAAAAATCACCTGCCGGCTACGCCACAACCAGTTGGGGAACACTTCGGAATCACCTGCCGGGCTTGCTGGAACCACCTGCCGGTCATGCCAAAATCACCTGCCAATGACCCCGGAAACACCAGCCGAGCACGCCGGAACCACCTGCTCGACTCGCGAGAACCACCTGCCGATTACG
>NW_027227021.1:0-13149 GCF_037783145.1 Equus przewalskii
CAGTCAGATGTGCCAGAAACACGTGCCGGAGACGCCGGAAGCACCTGCCGAGCACGTCGCAACCACCTGCTCAACTCGCCTGAACCACCTGCCGGACACGCCAAAATCACCTGCCCGCTACACCAGCACCACTTCGGGGACAAGCCGGAATCACGTGAGGGGCATGCCGGCACAGCCTCTCAGACTGAACCTCGTGCCGGACACCACAGAACCACCTGCCGGACAGCAGGAAGCACCTGCCAAGCACGTTGGAACCACCTGCTCAACTCACCTGAACCACCTGCCGGACATGTAAAATCACCTGCCGACTATGCCAGAACCACTTGGCGAACACTCCGGAATCACTTGCCGGGCATGCAGGAACCACCTCTCAGACATGCCAGAACCCCGTGCCAATGACCCCGGAAGCACCAGCCGAGCACGCCGGAACCACCTGCTCGACTCGCCAGAACCACCTGCCGATCATGCAAAAATCACCTGCCGGCTACGCCACAACCAGTTGGTGAACACTTTGGAATCACCTGCCAGGCTTGCTGGAACCACCTGCCAGTCATGCCAAAATCACCTGCCAACTACGCCACAACCGCTTGGCGGACACTGCGGAAACACCTGTCGGGCTGGCTGGAACCACATCTCAGACGTACCTGAAACGTGTTCATGAGATGCTGGAACCACACCCCGAACAGACGGATACCACCTGCCAGAACCGCCTGAACCACCTGCTGAGCACGCCGGAACCACCTGCTCGACTCACCGGTACCACCTCCCTGACACGCCAAAATCACCTGCTGGCTATGCCAGAACCACTTGGCGGACACTCCGGAATCATCTGCCGGACATGGCGGAAACAGCTCTCAGACACACCAGAACCAAGTGCCGGAGATGCCGGAAGCACCTGCCGAGCATGCCGGAGCCACCTGCTCGACTCGCCAGAAACACCTGCCGGACACGCCAAAATCACCTGCCGGGTATGCCAGAACCACCTGGCGGACACTCCGGAATCACCTGCCGCGCATGCCGGAACCACCTCTCAGACGTGCCGGAAGCACGTGCCAGACACGCCGGAAACACCTACCGGACAGACCGGAACCACCTGCCAAGAACGCCGGAGCCACCTGTTCGACTCGCTGGAACCACGTGCCAGACAGGCCAATATCAACTGCTGGCTATGCCAGAACCACCTGGGGGACAGTCGGGATCACCTGCCAGCCATGGCGGAACCACCTCTCAGACGTACCAGAACCACCTGCCGGAGAAGCTGGAAACACGTCCTGGACAGACTGGAACCACGTGACGGCCATGCCTGAACCACCTGCCGAGCACGGCGGAACCACCTGCCGGACACGCCAAAATCACCTGCGGGCTACGCCAGAACCACTTGGACGACTCTCCGAAATGACCTGCCGGGCATGTTGGAACCACCTCTCAGACGTGCCAGAAGCACGTGGCGGACAGTCCGGAATCACCTGTTGGGCATACGCAACCACCTCTGACACGTACCAGAACCACGTGTCGTGCACGCCGGAACCACCTACCGGAGAGACCGGAATCAACTTTTGGCCATGCCGGAACCACCAGTCAGATGTGCCAGAAACACGTGCCGGAGACGCCGGAAGCACCTGCCGAGCACGTCGCAACCACCTGCTCAACTCGCCTGAACCACCTGCCGGACACGCCAAAATCACCTGCCCGCTACACCGGCACCACTTGGCGAACACTCCGGAATCACCTGCCGGGCATGCCGGAACCACCTCTCAGATGTGCCAGAACCACGTGCCAATGACCCCGGAAGCACCTGCTGAGCACGCCGGAACCACCTGCTCGACTCGCCAGAACCACCTGCCGGACACGCAAAAATCACCTGCCGGCTACGCCACAACCAGTTGGGGAACACTTCGGAATCACCTGCCGGGCTTGCTGGAACCACCTGCCGGTCATGCCAAAATCACCTGCCAACTACGCCAGTACCACTTGGCGGACACTGTGGAAACACCTGTCGGGCCGGCCGGAACCACATCTCAGACGTGCCAGAACCATGTGCATGAGATGCTGGAACCACACCCCGAACAGACGGATACCACCTGCCAGAACCGCCTGAACCACCTGCTGAGCACGCCGGAACCACCTGCTCGACTCACCGGTACCACCTCCCTGACACGCCAAAATCACCTGCTGGGTATGCCAGAACCACTTGGCGGACACTCCGGAATCATCTGCCGGACATGGCGGAAACAGCTCTCAGACACACCAGAACCAAGTGCCGGAGATACCGGAAGCACCTGCCGAGCATGCCGGAGCCACCTGCTCGACTCGCCAGAAACACCTGCCGGACACGCCAAAATCACCTGCCGGGTATGCCAGAACCACCTGGCGGACACTCCGGAATCACCTGCCGCGCATGCCGGAACCACCTCTCAGACGTGCCGGAAGCACGTGCCAGACACGCCGGAAACACCTACCGGACAGACCGGAACCACCTGCCAAGAACGCCGGAGCCACCTGTTCGACTCGCTGGAACCACCTGCCAGACAGGCCAATATCAACTGCTGGCTATGCCAGAACCACCTGGGGGACAGTCCGGGATCACCTGCCAGCCATGGCGGAACCACCTCTCAGACGTACCAGAACCACCTGCCGGAGAAGCTGGAAACACGTCCTGGACAGACTGGAACCACGTGACGGCCATGCCTGAACCACCTGCCGAGCACGGCGGAACCACCTGCCGGACACGCCAAAATCACCTGCGGGCTACGCCAGAACCACTTGGACGACTCTCCGAAATGACCTGCCGGGCATGTTGGAACCACCTCTCAGACGTGCCAGAAGCACGTGGCGGACAGTCCGGAATCACCTGTTGGGCATACGCAACCACCTCTGACACGTACCAGAACCACGTGCCGTGCACGCCGGAACCACCTACCGGACAGACCGGAATCAACTTTTGGGCATGCCGGAACCACCAGTCAGATGTGCCAGAAACACGTGCCGGAGACGCCGGAAGCACCTGCCGAGCACGTCGCAACCACCTGCTCAACTCGCCTGAACCACCTGCCGGACACGCCAAAATCACCTGCCCGCTACACCAGCACCACTTCGGGACAAGCCGGAATCACGTGAGGGGCATGCCGGCACAGCCTCTCAGACTGAACCTCGTGCCGGACACCACAGAACCACCTGCCGGACAGACCGGAACCACCTGCCGGACACGCCTGAACCACCGGCTCGACCCGCCGGAACGACCGCTGGACATGCAAAATCACCTGCCGGCTACGCCGGAAACACTTGGCGAACACTCCGGAATCACCTGCCGGGCATGCCGGAACCACCTCTCAGATGTGCCAGAACCACGTGCCAATGACCCCGGAAGCACCTGCCGAGCACGCCGGAACCACCTGCTCGACTCGCCAGAACCACCTGCCGGACACGCAAAAATCACCTGCCGGCTACGCCACAACCAGTTGGGGAACACTTCGGAATCACCTGCCGGGCTTGCTGGAACCACCTGCCGGTCATGCCAAAATCACCTGCCAACTACGCCAGTACCACTTGGCGGACACTGTGGAAACACCTGTCGGGCCGGCCGGAACCACATCTCAGACGTGCCAGAACCATGTGCATGAGATGCTGGAACCACACCCCGAACAGACGGAAAACACCTGCCAGACCCGTCTGAACAACCTGCCGAGCACGCCGGAACCACCTGCTCGACTCGCCGGAACCACCTACCTGACATGCCCAAATCACCAGCCGGGTATGCCAGAACCACTTGGCGGACACTCCGGAATCATCTGCCGGACATGCCGGAACCAGCTCTCAGACACACCAGAACCACGTGCCGGAGACGCCGGAAGCACCTGCCGAGCATGCCGGAGCCACCTGCTCGACTCGCCAGAAACACCTGCCGGACACGCCAAAATCACCTGCCGGGTACGCCAGAACCACCTGGCGGACACTCCGAAATCACCTGTCGCGCATGCCGGAACCACCTCTCAGACGTGCCGGAAGCACGTGCCGGACACGCCGGAATCACCTACCGGACAGACCGGAACCACCTGCCGAGCACGCCGGAGCCACCTGTTCGACTCGCTGGAACCACCTGCCGGAAAGGCCAATATCAACTGCTGGCTATGCCAGAACCACCTGGGGGACGGTCCCGAATCACCTGCCAGCCATGGCGGAACCACCTCTCAGACGTACCAGAACCACCTGCCGGAGAAGCTGGAAACACGTCCTGGACAGTCTGGAACCACCTGCCGGCCAAGCCTGAACCACCTGCCAAGCACAACGGAACAACCTGCCAGACACGCCAAAATCACCTGCGTGTTATGCCAGAACCACTTGGAGGACTCTCTGGGATGACCTGCCGGGCATGCCGGAACCACCTCTCAGACGTGCCAGAACCATGTGGCGGACAGTCCGGAATCACCTGTTGGGCATGCGCAACCACCTCTGAGACGTACCAGAAACACATGCCGTGCAGGCTGGAACCACCTACCGGACAGACCGGAATCACCTTTCGGGCATGCCGGAACCACCTGTCAGATGTGCCAGAAACACGTGCCGGAGACGCCGGAAGCACCTGCCAAGCACGTTGGAACCACCTGCTCAACTCGCCTGAACCACCTGCCGGACATGCCAAAATCACCTGCCGACTATGCCAGAACCACTTGGCGAACACTCCGGAATCACTTGCCGGGCATGCAGGAACCACCTCTCAGACATGCCAGAACCCCGTGCCAATGACCCCGGAAGCACCAGCCGAGCACGCCGGAACCACCTGCTCGACTCGCCAGAACCACCTGCCGATAACGCAAAAATCACCTGCCGGCTACGCCACAACCAGTTGGTGAACACTTTGGAATCACCTGCCAGGCTTGCTGGAACCACCTGCCAGTCATGCCAAAATCACCTGCCAACTACGCCACAACCGCTTGGCGGACACTGCGGAAACACCTGTCGGGCCGGCTGGAACCACATCTCAGACGTACCTGAAACGTGTTCATGAGATGCTGGAACCACACCCCGAACAGACGGATACCACCTGCCAGAACCGCCTGAACCACCTGCTGAGCACGCCGGAACCACCTGCTCGACTCACCGGTACCACCTCCCTGACACGCCAAAATCACCTGCTGGGTATGCCAGAACCACTTGGCGGACACTCCGGAATCATCTGCCGGACATGGCGGAAACAGCTCTCAGACACACCAGAACCAAGTGCCGGAGATGCCGGAAGCACCTGCCGAGCATGCCGGAGCCACCTGCTCGACTCGCCAGAAACACCTGCCGGACACGCCAAAATCACCTGCCGGGTATGCCAGAACCACCTGGCGGACACTCCGGAATCACCTGCCGCGCATGCCGGAACCACCTCTCAGACGTGCCGGAAGCACGTGCCAGACACGCCGGAAACACCTACCGGACAGACCGGAACCACCTGCCAAGAACGCCGGAGCCACCTGTTCGACTCGCTGGAACCACCTGCCAGACAGGCCAATATCAACTGCTGGCTATGCCAGAACCACCTGGGGGACAGTCCGGGATCACCTGCCAGCCATGGCGGAACCACCTCTCAGACGTACCAGAACCACCTGCCGGAGAAGCTGGAAACACGTCCTGGACAGACTGGAACCACGTGACGGCCATGCCTGAACCACCTGCCGAGCACGGCGGAACCACCTGCCGGACACGCCAAAATCACCTGCGGGCTACGCCAGAACCACTTGGACGACTCTCCGAAATGACCTGCCGGGCATGTTGGAACCACCTCTCAGACGTGCCAGAAGCACGTGGCGGACAGTCCGGAATCACCTGTTGGGCATACGCAACCACCTCTGACACGTACCAGAACCACGTGCCGTGCACGCCGGAACCACCTACCGGACAGACCGGAATCAACTTTTGGGCATGCCGGAACCACCAGTCAGATGTGCCAGAAACACGTGCCGGAGACGCCGGAAGCACCTGCCGAGCACGTCGCAACCACCTTCTCAACTCGCCTGAACCACCTGCCGGACACGCCAAAATCACCTGCCCGCTACACCAGCACCACTTCGGGGACAAGCCGGAATCACGTGAGGGGCATGCCGGCACAGCCTCTCAGACTGAACCTCGTGCCGGACACCACAGAACCACCTGCCGGACAGACCGGAACCACCTGCCGGACACGCCTGAACCACCGGCTCGACCCGCCGGAACGACCGCTGGACATGCAAAATCACCTGCCGGCTACGCCGGAAACACTTGGCGAACACTCCGGAATCACCTGTCGGGCATGCCGGAACCACCTCTCAGATATGCCAGAACCACGTGCCAATGACCCCGGAAGCACCTGCCGAGCACGCCGGAACCACCTGCTCGACTCGCCAGAACCACCTGCCGGACACGCAAAAATCACCTGCCGGCTACGCCACAACCAGTTGCGGAACACTTCGGAATCACCTGCCGGGCTTGCTGGAACCACCTGCCGGTCATGCCAAAATCACCTGCCAACTACGCCAGTACCACTTGGCGGACACTGTGGAAACACCTGTCGGCCCGGAAGGAACCACATCTCAGACGTGCCAGAACCATGTGCATGAGATGCTGGAACCACACCCCGAACAGACGGAAAACACCTGCCAGACCCGTCTGAACAACCTGCCGAGCACGCCGGAGCCACCTGCTCGACTCGCCGGAACCACCTACCTGACATGCCCAAATCACCAGCCGGGTATGCCAGAACCACTTGGCGGACACTCCGGAATCATCTGCCGGACATGCCGGAACCAGCTCTCAGACACACCAGAACCACGTGCCGGAGATGCCGGAAGCACCTGCCGAGCATGCCGGAGCCACCTGCTCGACTCGCCAGAAACACCTGCCGGACACGCCAAAATCACCTGCCGGGTACGCCAGAACCACCTGGCGGACACTCCGAAATCACCTGTCGCGCATGCCGGAACCACCTCTCAGACGTGCCGGAAGCACGTGCCGGACACGCCGGAATCACCTACCGGACAGACCGGAACCACCTGCCGAGCACGCCGGAGCCACCTGTTCGACTCGCTGGAACCACCTGCCGGACAGGCCAATATCAACTGCTGGCTATGCCAGAACCACCTGGGGGACGGTCCGGAATCACCTGCCAGCCATGGCGGAACCACCTCTCAGACGTACCAGAACCACCTGCCGGAGAAGCTGGAAACATGTCCCGGACAGTCTGGAACCACCTGCCGGCCATGCCTGAAGCACCTGACAAGCACAACGGAACAACCTGCCAGACACGCCAAAATCACCTGCGTGTTATGCCAGAAACACTTGGAGGACTCTCTGCGATGACCTGCCGGGCATGCCGGAACCACCTCTCAGACGTGCCAGAACCATGTGGCGGACAGTCCGGAATCACCTGTTGGGCATGCGCAACCACCTCTGAGACGTACCAGAACCACATGCCGTGCAGGCTGGAACCACCTACCGGACAGACCGGAATCACCTTTCGGGCATGCCGGAACCACCTGTCAGATGTGCCAGAAACACGTGCCGGAGACGCCGGAAGCACCCACTGAGCACGTCGCAACCACCTGCTCAACTCACCTGAACCACCTGCCGGACATGCCAAAATCACCTGCCGACTATGCCAGAACCACTTGGCGAACACTCCGGAATCACTTGCCGGGCATGCAGGTACCACCTCTCAGACATGCCAGAACCCCGTGACAATGACCCCGGAAGCACCAGCCGAGCACGCCGGAACCACCTGCTCGACTCGCCAGAACCACCTGCCGATCACGCAAAAATCACCTGCCGGCTACACCACAACCAGTTGGTGAACACTTTGGAATCACCTGCCAGGCTTGCTGGAACCACCTGCCAGTCATGCCAAAATCACCTGCCAACTACGCCAGAACCGCTTGGCGGACACTGCGGAAACACCTGTCGGGCCGGCTGGAACCACATCTCAGACGTGCCAGAAACGTGTTCATGAGATGCTGGAACCACACCCCGAACAGATGGATACCACCTGCCAGAACCGCCTGAACCACCTGCTGAGCACGCCGGAACCACCTGCTCGACTCACCGGTACCACCTCCCTGACACGCCAAAATCACCTGCTGGGTATGCCAGAACCACTTGGCGGACACTCCGGAATCATCTGCCGGACATGCCGGAACCAGCTCTCAGACACACCAGAACCAAGTGACGGAGACGCCGGAAGCACCTGCCGAGCATGCCGGAGCCACCTGCTCGACTCGCCAGAAACACCTGCCGGACACGCCAAAATCACCTGCCGGGTATGCCAGAACCACCTGGCGGACACTCCGGAATCACCTGCCGCGCATGCCGGAACCACCTCTCAGACGTGCCGGAAGCACGTGCCAGACACGCCGGAAACACCTACCGGACAGACCGGAACCACCTGCCAAGAACGCCGGAGCCACCTGTTCGACTCGCTGGAACCACCTGCCGGACAGGCCAATATCAACTGCTGGCTATGCCAGAACCACCTGGGGGACAGTCCGGGATCACCTGCCAGCCATGGCGGAACCACCTCTCAGACGTACCAGAACCACCTGCCGGAGAAGCTGGAAACACGTCCTGGACAGACTGGAACCACGTGACGGCCATGCCTGAACCACCTGCCGAGCACGGCGGAACCACCTGCCGGACACGCCAAAATCACCTGCGGGCTACGCCAGAACCACTTGGACGACTCTCCGAAATGACCTGCCGGGCATGTTGGAACCACCTCTCAGACGTGCCAGAAGCACGTGGCGGACAGTCCAGAATCACCTGTTGGGCATACGCAACCACCTCTGAGACGTACCAGAACCACGTGCCGTGCACGCCGGAACCACCTACCGGACAGACCGGAATCAACTTTTGGGCATGCCGGAACCACCAGTCAGATGTGCCAGAAACACGTGCCGGAGACGCCGGAAGCACCTGCCGAGCACGTCGCAACCACCTGCTCAACTCACCTGAACCACCTGCCGGACATGCCAAAATCACCTGCCGACTATGCCAGAACCACTTGGCGAACACTCCGGAATCACTTGCCGGGCATGCAGGTACCACCTCTCAGACATGCCAGAACCCCGTGCCAATGACCCCGGAAGCCCCTCCGAGCACGCCGCAACCACCTGCTCGACTCGCCAGAACCACCTGCCGATCACGCAAATATCACCTGCAGGCTACGCCACAACCAGTTGGTGAACACTTTGGAATCACCTGCCAGGCTTGCTGGAACCACCTGCCAGTCATGCCAAAATCACCTGCCAACTACGCCAGAACTGCTTGGCGGACACTGCGGAAACACCTGTCGGGCCGGCTGGAACCACATCTCAGACGTGCCAGAAACGTGTTCATGAGATGCTGGAACCACACCCCGAACAGACGAATACCACCTGCCAGAACCGCCTGAACCACCTGCTGAGCACGCCGGAAACACCTGCTCGACTCACCGGTACCACCTCCCTGACACGCCAAAAATACCTGCTGGGTATGCCAGAACCACTTGGCGGACACTCCGGAATCATCTGCCGGACATGCCGGAACCAGCTCTCAGACACACCAGAACCAAGTGCCGGAGACGCCGGAAGCACCTGCCGAGCACGTCGCAACCACCTGCTCAACTCGCCTGAACCACCTGCCGGACACGCCAAAATCACCTGCCCGCTACACCAGCACCACTTCGGGGACAAGCCGGAATCACGTGAGGGGCATGCCGGCACAGCCTCTCAGACTGAACCTCGTGCCGGACACCACAGAACCACCTGCCGGACAGACCGGAACCACCTGCCGGACACGCCGGAACCACTGGCTCGACCCGCCGGAACGACCGCTGGACATGCAAAATCACCTGCCGGCTACGCCGGAAACACTTGACGAGCACTCTGGAATCACCTGCCGGGCATGCCGGAACCACCTCTCAGATATGCCAGAACCACGTGCCAATGACCCCGGAAGCACCTGCCGAGCACGCCGGAACCACCTGCTCGACTCGCCAGAACCACCTGCTGGACACGCAAAAATCACCTGCCGGCTAAGCCACAACCAGTTGGGGAACACTTCGGAATCACCTGCCGGGCTTGCTGGAACCACCTGCCGGTCATGCCAAAATCACCTGCCAACTACGCCAGAACCGCTTGGCGGACACTGCGGAAACACCTGTCGGGCCGGCTGGAACCACATCTCAGACGTGCCAGAAACGTGTTCATGAGATGCTGGAACCACACCCCGAACAGACGGATACCACCTGCCAGAACCGCCTGAACCACCTGCTGAGCACGCCGGAACCACCTGCTCGACTCACCGGTACCACCTCCCTGACACGCCAAAATCACCTGCTGGGTATGCCAGAACCACTTGGCGGACACTCCGGAATCATCTGCCGGACATGCCGGAACCAGCTCTCAGACACACCAGAACCAAGTGCCGGAGACGCCGGAAGCACCTGCCGAGCATGCCGGAGCCTCCTGCTCGACTCACCAGAAACACCTGCCGGACACGCCAAAATCACCTGCCGGGTATGCCAGAACCACCTGGCGGACACTACGGAATCACCTGCCGCGCCTGCCGGAACCACCTCTCAGACGTGCCGGAAGCACGTGCCGGACACGCCGGAAACACCTACCGGACAGACCGGAACCACCTGCCAAGAACGCCGGAGCCACCTGTTCGACTCGCTGGAACCACCTGCCGGACAGGCCAATATCAACTGCTGGCTATGCCAGAACCAACTGGGGGACAGTCCGGGATCACCTGCCAGCCATGGCGGAACCACCTCTCAGACGTCCCAGAACCACCTGCCGGAGAAGCTGGAAACACGTCCTGGACAGACTGCAACCACGTGACGGCCATGCCTGAACCACCTGCCGAGCACGGCGGAACCACCTGCCGGACACGCCAAAATCACCTGCGGGCTACGCCAGAACCACTTGGACGACTATCCGAAATGACCTGCCGGGCATGTTGGAACCACCTCTCAGACGTGCCAGAAGCACGTGGCGGACAGTCCGGAATCACCTGTTGGGCATACGCAACCACCTCTGACACGTACCAGAACCACGTGCCGTGCACGCCGGAACCACCTACCGGACAGACCGGAATCAACTTTTGGGCATGCCGGAACCACCAGTCAGATGTGCCAGAAACACGTGCCGGAGACGCCGGAAGCACCTGCCGAGCACGTCGCAAGCACCTGCTCAACTCGCCTGAACCACCTGCCGGACACGCCAAAATCACCTGCCCGCTACACCAGCACCACTTCGGGGACAAACCGGAATCACGTGAGGGGCATGCCGGCACAGCCTCTCAGACTGAACCTCGTGCCGGACACCACAGAACCACTTGCCGGACAGACCGGAACCACCTGCCGGACACGCCGGAACCACCGGCTCGACCCGCCGGAACGACCGCTGGACGTGCAAAATCACCTGCCGGCTACGCCGGAACCACTTGGCGAACACTCCGGAATCACTTGCCTGGCATGCAGGAACCACCTCTCAGACATGCCAGAACCCCGTGCCAATGACCCCGGAAGCACCAGCCGAGCACGCCGGAACCACCTGCTCGACTCGCCAGAACCACCTGCCGATCACGCAAAAATCACCTGCCGGCTATGCCACAACCAGTTGGTGAACACTTTGGAATCACCTGCCGGGCTTGCTGGAACCACCTGCCAGTCATGCCAAAATCACCTGCCAACTACGCCAGAACCGCTTGGCGGACACTGCGGAAACACCTGTCGGGCCGGCTGGAACCACATCTCAGACGTGCCAGAAACGTGTTCATGAGATGCTGGAACCACACCCCGAACAGACGGATACCACCTGCCAGAACCGCCTGAACCACCTGCTCAGCACGCCGGAACCACCTGCTCGACTCACCGGTACCACCTCCCTGACACGCCAAAATCACCTGCTGGGTATGCCAGAACCACTTGGCGGACACTCCGGAATCATCTTCCGGACATGCCAGAACCAGCTCTCAGACACACCAGAACCAAGTGCCGGAGACGCCGGAAGCACCTGCCGAGCATGCCGGAGCCACCTGCTCGACTCGCCAGAAACACCTGCCGGACACGCCAAAATCACCTGCCGGGTACGCCAGAACCACCTGGCGGACACTCCGAAACCACCTGTCGCGCATGCCGGAACCACCAGACGTGCCGGAAGCACGTGCCGGACACGCCGGAATCACCTACCGGACAGACCGGAACCACCTGCCGAGCACGCCGGAGCCACCTGTTCGACTCGCTGGAACCACCTGCCGGACAGGCCAATATCAACTGCTGGCTATGCCAGAACCACCTGGGGGACGGTCCGGAATCACCTGCCAGCCATGGCGGAACCACCTCTCAGACGTACCAGAACCACCTGCCGGAGAAGCTGGAAACACGTCCTGGACAGTCTGGAACCACCTGCCGGCCAAGCCTGAACCACCTGCCAAGCACAACGGAACAACCTGCCAGACACGCCAAAATCACCTGCGTGTTATGCCAGAAACACTTGGAGGACTCTCTGCGATGACCTGCCGGGCATGCCGGAACCACCTCTCAGACGTGCCAGAACCATGTGGCGGACAGTCCGGAATCACCTGTTGGGCATGCGCAACCACCTCTGAGACGTACCAGAACCACATGCCTTGTAGGCTGGAACCACCTACCGGACAGACCGGAATCACCTGTCGGGCATGCCGGAACCACCTCTCAGATATGCCAGAACCACGTGCCAATGACCCCGGAAGCACCTGCCGAGCACGCCGGAACCACCTGCTCGACTCGCCAGAACCACCTGACGGACACGCAAAAATCACCTGCCGGCTACGCCACAACCAGTTGGTGAACACTTTGGAATCACCTGCCAGGCTTGCTGGAACCACCTGCCAGTCATGCCAAAATCACCTGCCAACTACGCCACAACCGCTTGGCGGACACTGCGGAAACACCTGTCGGGCCGGCTGGAACCACATCTCAGACGTGCCAGAAACGTGTTCATGAGATGCTGGAACCACACCCCGAACAGACGGATACCACCTGCCAGAACCGCCTGAACCACCTGCTGAGCACGCCGGAACCACCTGCTCGACTCACCGGTACCACCTCCCTGACACGCCAAAATCACCTGCTGGGTATGCCAGAACCACTTGGCGGACACTCCGGAATCA